>NW_024104432.1:3030000-3045000 GCF_003945595.2 Pipra filicauda
AACGAGAATTTTTCTATATACTTTAGAAAAGATGTGATTAACTTACAATGTATCTGTAAGCAATCCTTTCTATAGAGCATCTGTTCTGTCACAACAGCATCTTTTTTTTTCTTTTTTTTTCCCCCATGAACTGTGTAAAGCTAGTTCTGTCTCTGTGCTTCTGTGACAGGGAAAAACATACACTTTGGAAATATAGGCAGGGTTATGACAGGGAGGTCAACATAACTGAATCTCAGGCCAAAGAAGATCACTAATTTCCAAGATAGCAGGAAATTCTTGTTATATTTGTCAGAGAAAAAGTCGTAAACAGACTTATCTATGTAATGAGTTGACACTTCTATAGCAAAAAAACCCTTCTATAATGTGGTCTGTTCTAAAAACAGTGATCTAAATTTAAAAAGCTCCAGAACAAATGGTGGATTGATCTAGCTGAAAAAACTCAATTATGCGCAGATACAGGTGATCACAGAGGTTTCTATGAGGCCTTGAAAACAGCATACGGGCCTACATACCAGGTACAAAGCCCTCTACTCAGCGCTGATGGTCAAACACTTCTGACAGATAAAACCTCCATTCTGAATCGATGGTCTGAACACTTTCAGACTCTATTCAGTACCAACCGCACAGTCCAAGACTCAGCAATTCAGTCCATCACACAACAACCAGTAAAGTATGAATTGGATACTGCCCCCACTTTAGGAGAAACCCTCAAGGCCATACAGCAGGTGAAAATCGGCAAGGCAGCTGGGATTGATGGAATTCCACCTGAAATCTGGAAACATGGGGGCCCTGCACTCCACACCAAATTCCATGAGTTCGTGGTGCGCTGTTGGGAACTCGGCGAACTACCATCTGACCTTCGTGATGCAGTCATCATCACCTTGTATAAGAAGAAAGGAATTAAATCTGACTGCTCAAACTATCGTGGTATTACTCTGCTCTCCATTGCTGGCAAAATCCTGGCAAGAATACTCTTGAACAGACTAATACCCACTATAGCAGAAGGTATCCTTCCTGAAAGTCAGTGTGGTTTCAGAGCCAACAGGAGCACCACAGACATGGTATTTGTCCTCAGACAACTGCAAGAGAAGTGTAGGGAACAGAACAAAGGTCTCTATGTAACCTTTGTCGACCTCACCAAGGCTTTTGACACTGTGAGCAGAAAAGGTCTGTGGCAGATTTTGGAACGTTTAGGTTGTCCCCCTAAATTCCTCAAAATGATTATCTCACTCCATGAGGATCAGCATGGCCAAGTCAGATATGGCAACACACTTTCTGAGCCCTTTTTAATTAAGAATGGTGTGAAACAAGGCTGCGTTCTCGCTCCTACCCTATTCACCGTCTTCTTTAGCATGATGCTCCAAAGGGCCACAGCAGACCTCAATGATCAGGACGGTATCTACATTCGATACCGTACTGATGGAAGTCTATTCAATCTAAGGCGACTGAAGGCCCACACTAAGACCTTAAACCATCTTGTCCGGGAGCTGCTTTATGCTGATGACGCCGCCCTTGTTGCCCACACAGAAGCAGCTCTGCAGCGTTTAACATCCTGCTTTGCAGATGCTGCTGAGCTCTTTGGTCTGGAGGTCAGCTTAAAGAAGACAGAGGTCCTCCATCAGCCTGCACCTCAGGATGTCCCCCATCATCCCCACATCACCATTGGTCAATCAGAGCTCAAATCAGTCCAACAGTTTAATTACCTCGGTAGCCTCATCTCCTCAGATGGTAAGATTGACGGAGAGATAGACAACAGATTAGCAAAGGCATATAGTGCTTTTGGAAAACTCCATAAAAGAGTATGGCGTAATAAACACTTGAAGAAAAGCACCAAGATCAGTGTTTACAAAGCCATAGTGTTGTCTACTCTCTTATATGGATCTGAATCATGGGTCATCTACCGCCACCACCTGCGTCTCTTAGAACGCTTCCATCAACGCTGCCTCCGTACAATTCTAAACATCCACTGGTCAGACTATGTGACCAACACATCTGTTCTAGAGCAAGCAGCTATCACAAGTATCGAGGCCATGCTGATGAGAACACAGCTGCGTTGGGCAGGTCATGTCTCCAGGATGAAGGACCACCGCCTCCCTAAGATCTTGCTTTACGGTGAACTTGCCACTGGCTGCCGCATGAGAGGAGCCCCGAAGAAAAGATACAAGGACTCCCTGAAACAACCTCTCAGCCTTGGCCATATTGATCACCATAACTGGTCTACTCTGGCCTCAAATCGGGAGGCCTGGAGACACACCATCTATAACGCAGCTGTCTCCTTTGAGAACACACGCAGGATCACCCTCGAGGAAAAAAGGCAACGCAGAAAGAACCATGTATTGCAGAATACACCATCTAAGGAGTCTTTCTGCTGTGCCTTTTGTAATCGGATATGTCTGTCACGTATTGGCCTCATAAGCCACCAGCGTGCCTGCAGCAAATGTGGATAGAGCCTTCCCAAATCTTCGTTCGCGAAGCCTAGCCATGATGATGATGATGAAATTTAAAAAGCAATACCTTTTTTTTCCTTATCATACGACATAAGAAAAAAACCCACATTATGACACAGCCTGCATGCTCACAGTCCATGGGTTTAGAGCACACGCTGGTGAAGTGTTTAAATAAAGGTTTTGGATTAAAGTGGATACATCAGCCTTCCCCAGCCCTGCAAAGCAATTTGGAGCATCTTAAAGGCTTTGCTGAACTGAGACCGTCATTTCCAAGTTCTCATTCCAGTTTCAGCTGGGAAAGATCATGTCAAAGTCCTCAAGAGCTGTTTGTGCTTAGGGCACTTAAACTAGCCCCAAAAGACCTAAAAGACATCTCAAAGGAGAAGCATATATAGGAACACTGAAAATATTCCTTCAGGAGTCCCACACAGTCCCACTTGGAAGCAGGTCTCCACCTCCACAGCAGTTCTGCCTGACCTTTGACAGGACATTCGAAAAGAAATCACTTGGAATCAAAGAGAGTTGGAGTAAACTAGAGGAGAGCAAGTCCAACCTTTTGAGGTAAAGAGAGTCTAGATGCAATCCCCAGCTGCCTTTTGGGATTAATGTGAATTATAGGCTTCCTAGTACCACGAGGAGTTCATCAAAATGATGGAACTGGATGCTTCATAGAATTCCATGGTGGGAGGAGGAGAGAAAATAGGCACAAGATGTGAAAAGATAGACTGGAAATGAGCAGGAGCTTTTTCACAGGGATGGTCCAGCAGGAGAACAGTTACCCAGGGAGGATGTACCTCCGTCCTTGGAGGTTTTCAAAGACAGGATAAAGCTGTGAGCAAACTGGTCTGACCTCAGATACAACCTTGCTTTGATCAGGAAGCTGGACTAGAGACCTCCTCAGTTCCCTTCTAACCTGAATTATCCTATGATCCTGTAAGCCTACATTTTGGATACACAGTTCAAATCCACAGGCCACAGTGCCCACTACTGTGCCCCAACTTAAACTGAGAGTGCATTGTTAAAATCTGAGTTTGCGTGGAGATTAATGGAATATCACCATTTAGACACATATTTGGTCAAACTCAGCTCTGAAAACCGGAAGACAAACCCATATGTCCTAGCAGAGCTGCCCAGGTGTAACTGAGAAGAGAGGCTGGCCTCTCATGGACATCCAATTAAATGTCCATGCTGCTGCTAATAATGTCAGGGCTTTGATTTAAGTTACACCACCACTAAATATAGATGCAGCCAACAGTTCAGCGGCTCGCCAAAAAATAACAGTGGGCTATTAATGACATTCCAGTTCTTCAGGGCTGGGAGAGCCTCTGGGAACAGCACACCAGTACCTACAGCTACCGTCGCTGTGCACTTGCAAGCCTGTGTTTTTGATGGACCTTGTGAAGTCAGCAGCTCTTGGCTGCTGTGTCACTCACCAAAAGGAAAGTTAAAACCCTTCTTGAACTCTTTTGTGGCTTCTTTGGGGGAAAGTATTCCTATGCAGCCATGAAGGATATGACGAGGTAAGAGTGCCTGGAACAAATACAGGACTCAAAGGGTCTGTGGAGCTGAGGGAGCTTGTAAAGCCAAGGTCATCTGCACAGCTGATCCATCACTACAGCCACGGCTCTCTCTCAGTTTACCAGTTGTCCAGTCCAAGAAAGACTCGTAGAATTTGGCCTTGAGTAGTTCAAGAAGATATATTTGCAAGTGTATGACATAAAAATATAATAATTTCCTATCCAACATGCTAAGTTGTCTCCTTTGCTGCCTTTATTCTGTGAATGAGAGCATGAGCAGATCTGTACTTTTAATAGGCTTAATTAGTGTCTGAAAAAATTACTGTTGCCTTAGAAATACAGTTCTGCACTTCAGTTCTGCCATATGTATGCAGTAATGAGTATAAATGCAAATGATTAAACATAGAAGCCAGCGAAATTGCCTTTGTAGCTACTTGTATATAACATAAAAGCAGCTTTCAGTCTGAGATATCAGTTTATAATTACATTCATAAAAATAAATTAAAAACATCAGTTAATTCTACAATAGTTACAGAAAAGAAACCAGACTTGCTTTTCACAATTACATTCTCTACTTTTTTGCCTGTGTTCAAACAGTGGAAGTTACAAGTTTGTACACAAGCTTTTCTAACAGCAAACTCTCAGCCTGACCAGTTGCAAGGAAGTCAATGAGAAAACTGAGGTCAATGAGGTCAGAGCTGAAAAGTGGGAAGTGAGGGTGTGAATTGTGTATTAGCTGATTAACACACATATTATGAGTCACACCTCACAAGTGCTTTGGTTCAAATTAAACATTTCATTGTATTTCCCCCTCTTTCTATTTTATATAAGACAATACCAGCTTCTCAAAATGAAAAATCATTTTTAAAGTAAACTTACAAGTTAAAAAGTTCTGTACAGGGATGGTACATTTCACCATTGCCAAGACGTGGGTATCAGGAGGTAACTCATGTTCATACTGTTCTGAAAAGTTGTTCAGTGGCAGTCAGCAACCTCCACCAACAGGAAAATGTGTGTTTCCTTTACTGACTCGATATTTGGCCTTCAATACATCCATCATCCTATGGATAAGTCTACTTTCACCTGAATAACATGGTACTCAGCTGGTTTTTTAAGCTTCACTGTTCTATTTTGATAGTACCAGATGAGACCACCCTTCTTTCTCTCTCTGTGTCTTTACCACACAGCCCACATAGCACAGACCAAGCGGTTCCATTTGAGACAAAGCATTAGGGCAATACATGGATAAATGAAGCGAAGAAGTCCAAATCAGGAACTAAAATGGTGTGATAATATACCACTAGCACCCAACCATTCTTAGTTTTGGCCAGGAGAGGTATGACTTGCTGCACTCCTCATGGAGTTGGACACAACTTTTTGTTGCTAGGCTGTTACAACCACCCCTGAAGGTGAGGGTAACTCAGATTCTTATTAATAGATCACTTGAGGTAGATTAGAGTGAAATGACACTGAATTATCGTTGTTTATAAATATATATATGTAGGATTTATTTGAGAATAATTTGGTTGCAATAGGAAGCAGGAATGTAGCTCTTTGGGTCATTATTATCTATAGAAATATAACAATATAAAAGCATAAAAATAACACTTCAGAAAATGTATAAGGAAAAGAAAGAAAGATAAAGAAAGGATAAGAGTAGAAAGATACCACCACCCGTGAATCCAGCCATGAGGCTTATTGTTGCAATTTAGATGTTTGTTGTTTGGAGTGATGGTCACAGTCTTGAGCCATCAGAGGTGTGGAAAGCCCCAAAACACGAATTTCAATGGGTTAATATACACCCAGGCTCAGGTGGAACACCCAGATACCTCCCCTTGGGGGAGGGAGTTTTACACAGTCTCATGCAACATTGTGGATCATGTGGAAAGCCCCAGAAATTAGTCTGGGGGCATTTTGCAGGATCTTGGCACCTTCTAAGGCGTGACAGCTGCCCCTCACAGCAGCACAGCTGAGCCAGCCATGCCCCATCAGAATGGAGGAACATCTTCAGGCCTAGGTGTGAATGTCCCCGATACCTCCCTTTGAGGGGAGTTTTCACACCTTAGTCAATTGTGTAAGGGAGGATGGTGGACCATAAAGAGCATTATCCCACCTGGCAGGATCTGCTTCTTATCAGTCTCTTTCCTTATCTGGCTCAAAACCCAGCTCGTGGCCTCCAGTTCCCCCTCTGCACCCAGCAGTTACTTTGCACATCCTCAGCGAAGCACTCTGCTGCTTTTACAAATGCCGATTTTTGGGCCACTGACCACTAACATTTCAGTCTCTCACAAAGGCAGCTTCTGCTCCTGTCAGGGAACAACTTGCTTGGGAAAACCAGTGAACCTGGTGGACTTTGGAGCTCAGAATGCACCGGCCCAGATGTCTCTCTATTAATGAGCTTCCTGCCTTGCCTTGTACACGAGCAGAGGTTTGGAAGTAACCCACCATGTACTGGGGGGGCAGTAGTGTAATACATGAAGCCACAGAGAGCTGTGTGCTCTGTACCTGTGGGGTCACTCCAAGGGGTGAGGAAATTCAGATTTCATGAGGGCGCACCCTGAAAGGCAGCATAGGGTCTGAGCATCCTTCCTTTCCCTCTGTGAAGCATCCTTCCAGCACAGACTCTGACACCATGAACAGCCCAAGAATTTGGCTTTCAAGGGCGAGAGAGATGCAGTTGAAGTGTCCACACTGAGCCAAGAAAAGGACAAGTCCATGATACATATCTCTGTCATGCATCACCCAGCACGACCCACAGTCTATTCAGATTACAGAAAGGCAGATCCTGATCCCACACTATGGCACTAAATATGCTCAAAAATCTCCCTTTCCAACCCAAGGCCATGCCTGACCATCAGTTTGTGTGCAATTTTGTGAGAGCAGGTGATGTTGGACAACTGAGCCACATTTGTGCATACCCAAGAGTCCAGCCCTGTCTGCTGTGGGTGCTGCTGGGGAAACACAGCATGCACCACCTCGGGTCAGGGCTGTCCCTAGAGCACAGGTGCCATGACATTACTCCCAAAGGAAAAGGGAGACTTCCACACAGTCCAAGTGGCCTTTTCTATTCTGACATAAAGATTTAGCCACAACTCCAGGTACAAGGGGCAGATGGGAGAAATAGGTCTTAATTAGCTAACCATACTATATGTGCTATTGCTCCACATTTATGCGGTTAAGGGAACATATGTCCAAGGAAACAATTTTGTTGTCGCTTCCTTTGCACGTTTGTTTCTAAACAAGTGAGTTATTGTTTTATTAAGGCAGCGAATTCCCTGATTGATGGCCGCATTCGCAGGATGACCTTGTCATTGTTTTCTCAAGTACTTGTAATTGTTACAGTGGAGAACATTGGGCTTTAATTATCTGTGCAAAAAAATTCATACACTCTGGTTACACTCTGCTGATTGTATTGGATACACCATGATATTTATTTGCCGAAGAGGGAAAAATGGCAACGGCAAGTCAGTCTAAGAACTCTCACAAGAGAAAGTAATGGTGGATATTACAGGTTCCTAAAATACTGTAATAGCATATAGTAATTCAAGGAAGCCTGGTAATCAGTTGACTCTCAGGTTCAGTACAGATTACTTGCTATTATATCAGGTGGTCTCTCAATCTTGAGAAAATATCTGTTAAGGTATAAACATTTAAGCGAAAGAGGCACAGAATGCAAATGCCATGGATTGGAAAACGATGTGTGCTGCACAAACACCATGACTTCTTCCCCTCATTTGAATATAATGTATTCATTTCACACCCCCAGCCAGTGGTTAGCATTACAAGGCTCCAGTTGCCAGGCATGCTCATTATAGATAATTTAATTCAGATAGCCTTTCAACAAAGTTCAGTCCCTGTGAGAATTTCCCACCAGCAGCCTGAGCCCAAACTTCTGAACCAAAGTCTGTCAGCAGCTGCAGTGGGGGCAAGGCAAAGATCAGGACTATGAATCAGGGTTCAAAACCACTAAAAACTTAGAAATGTACATGAAAAACCTCATATTGTCACAGAAAGATTTTGAAGAAAAAATATGCATATAGTCGCTACTATAATATTATGGATGCTCTTGCTTGCCATTTTAATATAACTTTGAAGCCCATTTTTGCCATATTCTGCTGCTTTTCCTTACAGTTGGTAGTGTTTTAAATCATAGAATCATAGAGTGATTTGGGTTGGAAGGAACATTTAACTATCATTCAGTTCCAATCCCCCTGCCATGGGCCAGGACACCTTCCACTAGATTAGATTGTTCAAAGCCCCATCCAACCTGGCCTCGAGCACTTTCAGGGATGAGGCATCCGCAGCTTCTCTGGGCAACCTGTTCTAGTGTCTCACCACCCTCACAGTAAAGAATTTTTTCCTAATATTTAATCTAAACCGACTCTCTTTCAGTTTGAAAGTATTCCCCCTTATCCTGTCACCACATGCTCTTGTAAAAAGTCCCTCTACATCTTTTTTGTAAGCTCCCTTCAGGTACTGGAAGGTTGCAATTAGGTCACCCCCAAAGCCTTTTCTTTTCCAGGCTGAATAATCCCAATTCTCTCAGCCTTTCTGTATAGGAGAGGTGCTCCATCCCTCTGATCAGTTTGGTGGCCTCCTCTGGACTGGCTCCACCAGGTCGATGTCCTTCCTGTGCTGAAGACCCCAGAGCTGGAGGCAGCTCTGCAGGTGGGGTCTCACCAGAGCAGAGCAGAGGGGCAGAATCCCCTCCCCGACCTGCTGGCCAAGCTGCTTTTGATGCAGCCCAGGACACATTTGGCTTTCTGGACTGCAAGTGCCCATTGCCGTGTCACATCCAGCCCCCCATCCACCAGCACCCCCAAGTCCTTCTCCCCAGGGCTGCTCTTGACCTGTTCATCTCACAGCCTGGATTGACAACAGGGTTGCCCCAACCCAAGTGCAGCACCTTGCTCCGTAAGCAGCTCCACTGGTGTCACAGAGAGGAAGAAGGGTGGTCTCACCTGGTATTATTTAAAATACAGAAGGACATTACAGGTTAATTTAACAGCCAGTGGTACAGAGCCATTGTCTGTAAGCATGCACCATACTTTGAAGGAATCTAACTCCTGTTTAAATTTTATTATTGAGTTCATTTCTATCCTAACTCCTATATGTCTTCTATGATTAGAAGATCTTTTTCAAGTTCATCTCCCAAATACGTATATTATATAAAAGGTTATTATTGCTTATGGTGTAAACATCATATTTATTATAAACCAAGTATTCCACAAGCCCATTTTAAAGTTGCTTCAGTCCTCAACTAATCCAGTTAAACTTGCATATATCTACTAGGAATGACTTATGAGCCATCATTTCAGCATTGTGGGAGAGAGAGAAATGTTTGACATACAAAAACACTGATGCAAAGTGACTTCACAGTTAATTCATTTCAGTTCACAAAACACACATTCAATAGTGAGAAGTGATTTGGGAATAATTTCATTTGTTATTAGGTTTAACATAATGTGGCAGTATTAAATAAAGCACACATATTCAAGCCAATTCTTTTCATTTTAATTCTTTCAATTAAATGGAGAACGTATTACAGCGTGAATGGAGCAAAGCCACAGGGAGGTATTTGTGCCAGACTCTCACCTAAAGCCCACAAAAAGATGTTGCTTTCGTGTTGCACCCCTGCCTATACCAGCATGCCACCTCCAGCTGTGGAAAGGAAAGAACAGTTGAAAGTTATTTAAAATGAAAAATGGACATAGTCACTGCCAGTGTACACACTTTGGAGTGATCCGTATTTTTCTACTAATGTGACAGACACTTAAATGAAAGAAGTGAATTCACGGCTACAATAAAACAGTGGCCAAGTCTCCCTTGCCCTTATTTTATTTCTAGTAACAGTAATAAAATGGCTGTTTATTGAGCTTTTTTTCACTCTTGATTTCCTCTGTTTCACAGCCAAACCAAAATGTTATTTTTCGAGAAAGTAAAATAGCTTATTTTATTAAATTATTTTCCCTGTGGTTCCACAGTAAATGACAGCAAGATTTTATACATTAACTGGTGCTGATAACAACATTTTCTGCTTTGAGAAATGCTTGGATTCACCTAAAGGGTTGAAGTTTTACTCGAGCATTAAGGATGAAGAATAAAACTGTAGAAGCATCATAATCACTGAGCACATGTTAATGATGACAAGGCTATGCTACTTAGTTTAAAATACCCATGAAATGTGAAACACCAGCAAAATAAATACAGTGTGTACCTGTGCATGGGATATGGGTTTAAGAGTGTATCATCTCCATCCTTGTGAAGCCATGCAAATAATTCCAGGTGAAAGAGCAGTATACAGAATATATATGTACACATATAATTTGCATGGGGCTGCCAGAACCTATGTGTCAATGAGAACCCACAACCCATCCCCAAAGGCCCAATTTTGCCTTGAAAGTCACCCCAGAGCAGGCCATGCTCCTCAGAGCTCCCAGGCACTGCCAACACACAGTGGCAGCCCCTCTGTACAGGTGATGGAGTTGTTCAAGGACCAGGGGAGAAACAGTGTGTTATTGGCGGTGTAAATTCCAGCAGATACATCCTGGTCCTCAAGTCCTCTGTGCACGTTCTTTGGCTGGGCCACACAGCCTTGTTGAGCCCAGCATACCCTGACAATGGACCAAATGCTGCTTCTCTTCCCCCCCTCACATGTGTATTCCCATTGACCCGACTGAATTCTTACGTGCATCAGCCACGTACAATTCCACCCGTTTCCACAACAACCCTCTTCAT
This sequence comes from Pipra filicauda, assembly GCF_003945595.2. Lineage (NCBI taxonomy): Eukaryota > Metazoa > Chordata > Aves > Passeriformes > Pipridae > Pipra > Pipra filicauda. Next base: position 3,040,703 of record NW_024104432.1, read on the forward strand.
TTAATCCTTCTGCAGAAAGTGTCGCCTCGGATATTTGCTTCAATAAAGTTATTGATTTCATATCTTCACCACTTTTGCTACAGTATTTTAGGTCAGTAGGCCATGTGACCCTGCCTCATCCAATAGCTGTCTGGTCGATAACTTAAAAAACCTCAGTATTGACTGCTGGAAGAATGATCATGCAAAGAAATGGACCTGACATCACTCAAACGGATTGTGTTTGGCAACCCAGGGGGATACAAAGTGAACCTATACTGATAACTGGGTCAGTCTAATAAAGATACATGTGTCATCAGCTTTACAGCAATTGATTCTCTTAAAAATTAAATGAACATGTGACCAAAGCAGTCTTTGGACTGAGCCTGTGTCCACTAACACCAAGATTCCCCTCAGTTTCACCGAGGCTTAGAATCAGGGCATAGGACTCAACTGAAGGCTCAGCTAAGAGGCACATGTATCTGATACAAACCCATCACCTTGGCATTGCAGTTTGGAAATAAAAGTAAGATCAAGGCAAAAAGAAAATGTCAGAGCCATCAATTTCAGCAAGGCTTCTGCCCTTCACTCAGCCTCCCCAAACACTTGGGAAATGGTTTTGTGCATTTCTTTGTTTAAACAACAAAATTGTAACTGGGAGCCTGGACTGTTTTCTCTGCCTGAAAAAGGCAGAATAGTGCTTGTTATCACCTGCATGATTTTTTGCTGTGCCTTAGATCCTAAGGAGTTTCAGACAGGTGGAATGAAATGCTCTGTGGAAACATTTTCTCCTAGGCAATAATTAAGGTGCCAGTCTAGACAACTAATGTAGAATAGACAATTTACTTTTGGACAGCAGAATTAAAAGATGAAACTTGCAATCTGGGGGATCTTTCTCACCCTTATCTATTCTGATCTATTTTTCATGCAAAGTTTATTGTCAGAAATAACAGCTGGAATCTGGCAGGTTTGTTCCCATTCCTAGTTCAACTGCAGGACAGATTATTCTTCTTGTCTGTATCTGAAGTTGTCTCAATAGCCAGAAAACAGGAGTTACAACATTTATGAGAAAGAACCATTGTTACACACAAACTTTTATATCTATTTATGACTTCTTCTCCTTCAATTTATGATATCCTTATCAAAGCAATGTTATGTACAGCTGCACTTATATTCCCATCATCATTCAGTGATAAAAACACATGAGTAAATGCTGCTTTCCATGAACAGATGCTAAGCTGGAGCAAGGGCTCCAGGTTTAACACACAGCTCTGCTTGGTGGAGAATGATATTGTTTACAGAAAGATACTATTTTCAAAGCAGAGCCCAGTACAGTTCAGTTATAAATAGCTGAGGGTGTAGTTCCATTTGTTATTTCTGTAACTACAATTACTGTACTGGCTGACACTTGCTTTTAGTGTTCTGGGTACTGTTAATTCACTACAAGGTACAATAAATGTTATTTTTTTAACAACTCTTTTTTTATATGTAGGAACAGAACAGAATTCTTTGGACTTTAAGCTGTTAGTTTTACATCTTAGTTACAAATCTTTTCCCTAGTTTTCCCTAGTCTTCACAGACTGATGTCCCACTGATATCAAAAAGGGTGCACTTCCAAATGTCACGTTATTATCAGCCACTGACTTACCACACTTTATGATGTTTTTCTTCACATTTAATATTCCTGGCCAATGGAGTTCACAGGCCTTTTGTCCTGTCAGATTGGCCATGCGGACACCATGTGTCGTTTGTCCAATAGTTTTCCCTGCACATAAACCTCAGCCAACATTGTTTGGATCTTCAACAGTAATCAATCCAACAGCTTGATGAATATTACAGTTGTTAATTTAAATAACTAAGAAATTATAAATCAATCTGATTCAGAATCCGGGGTACCTGGCTGAGAGTTCAGGTCCAAATTTTCGTGTTGAATATATAGCTATAATGGGAGTCTCAACTTGGATTTGGCATTCAAATGCCTAAATTAAGAAACATTTCTGTGTAGCACTGAGCCATATAGCAGTTCTGTTGCTTCTTACCTGGTGCAGTTTTTTGTATCTGTTCTAAATGCAGAGAAAATTGTTGCAAAATGCTTCAGTATACCCACTTTGTTTGGCTGTAAATAGGAGGACATGCTTTCAATCTGCATTTAGGCAGCCTAAAAAATTACATTCCCTCCTCCCTAGACTGGAACTGAATAGTAAATTATCCCCTCTCAACTGGGACCAGAGTGTTAAGAGAGGAGTAACCGCTTGCCAGCCATGCTTTAAACTACTCCAACCTGGTTACAAAAGCACTTTGGGCAGTGCCTTCAATACCCTTACTTGAATATGCAGGAAGTTTCTCAGTACTGACAAGAGCAGGATTTCAAATATCAACAATATGTGGCAATAAAACATCAGGCAATTTTGCATTCAATCCCCTCCTGTGTAAATCAGCTGAAGGGCCAGCCTAATTTGCACCAGTTTGTTGAGCTGCCCCCTGACTTAACTCTCTAGATTAGGTCTAAAAGGATAATCTTTTTATTCTCTGTGTGTCTCACATCTTTAACACCTTCATTTCTAAATGCTAAAGTAACAAAATCACCATAGAGGAGTGCTGATTGCCCACCTGAGATTGTCTTTGACCAGAGTGACTCGTAACTATATGCACAACCTGTGTACCTCCTCTGTCCCTTCCAAAACAAACTTCATCACGAGTAGTGTTGCTGGGACTCTAGTGAAGTTCTACAGCAGATGGCAGAAGTCTTGGATGTTGTAGAAGATGGTCAGGTTCAAAAACCTGGGATGTGACTATGGAAACACCTTGGCACCATTTTCTTTAGCTCAGAGTATCAGCAACACAAGCAGCCCAGAGCAGCCTGTCAATATGGGCAAATTAGGGATGTGGCAGTCTTCATTGCATTCACCACGTTTATCCTACTGAACAATTAAGCTAATAGGCCTGCTGTTTTGGCTTCTTGCTCTGCTCCTGAACTGAAACACTTGGAGGCAGAGTTCCAGCTCCCTCCAACTGCCCCCTACACACTCAGGCTTCTCCGGCTCTGCCGGCATTTGAAAATCACACAACCAACAACTAGAGTTGGAGATGTTTTCACTAACACATCACAACTGCTAAGTCCTGGCTGCATTATTAACCTGTTGTCTAAACATGAAGAGTAAACCATTTAGATTAACTTGTTAATTTACTCCTTTACATATAAAACAGCAAGAGGATCTCTTTTTCTCCTTTCCTCCTTTGTCTGGTGGGAAAGGAGCTTCATTTGATTGTAGGGTTGTTCCTGCCTGAGAAGGTGCTGTGAGCAGTGCTCGCAGAAGTTGTGTCTCCCACGTCCTTCCAGCAGCTTCACAGGTTTTCCTTTGCTAGGACATCACCTTACTAATAGCCTTGGTTAGGCACTTGCCAGGGAAAAAAAGGGAAATATCCATGTTGGATGCAAAGGAGACAGAGAGCAGAGTAACATCAGCCTGTTGCTGTCATCTTCTTCAGACTTGGCTTTGGGTTTCAATTAACAACAGAGGATAGTTGGGGAAGGACTGAATCCTATGGAACTACATCAAACAGTTTCCTAGAAGGATCTCTGCAAGAGGGTTTTTTTAATACTTCCATGGTTTCCAGTTCTAAGCAAGGACTATCTTATAAGTAGAGCGCTGAGAAATGTATGACCATTGATTGAAAACTATGGAATTAAGATGTTACTTGGAAAAAGAAAGGATTAGTACCCTGGCTAATCTAAGCATAACTAGAAAATGTGTTTTTCATCACCCTGTACAAAAGGATGTTGTTCAACACACCCTCCTGTAACTAATAGGGGTAGAACTAATATGAAAAATAATACACCCCTAGAAAAAGGATTATTGTAGCAGTAGAAGGAGCGATTTTTATAATCGATGTAAAATAGGTAAAGCCCTGAGTGTCACACCTAGAATATTGGTTAGTAACGCTGAGCAAGATCGAGTTTATAATTCACAGGGTCTGACTTGAAGTTCATTTGCAGAGAAGGGAATACAGAGATTTTATGTTCCTGATACACACAGCACACATAAACACTTTAAGATAGATAAATAGATGTATTTCCGCATGTGCATTACAATGCAGTAAGTTTTTATTCTTTCACATGTGTACTTTGTGTACATTCCTTATACAAACATATGTATCTACAGAAAGACGTCTATATATTATATTATATATCCATTTATTATATATATTATATAGTCATCCATATATTTGTTATATATCCATTCACTATATATATATATTATATATTCATAGACATTGATGTTTGCATTCACATGCATGTGCCATTAGTGCATGGAAGTAGA
>NW_024104432.1:3047500-3100000 GCF_003945595.2 Pipra filicauda
GCGCCTGGTGGTGCAGCCACCTGAGTGACCTTCTCGGTGCAATGAGGGGCTGCTAAATTGTTTTACCGCGGCGATAAATGCCCTTAATTACGCGAAGCTCCAGACCCCCAGGGACGAGGAGGGGGATGGCTGGAGAACAGTAAAAAAAAAACCACAGTTCGTTGATCTGGAGGTCGCTGAAATATAATTTGAATTTCGGTATTAACTAATTAAGTTAAAACCCACTCGTAGCCGTGGGAGAGAGCAGGACCTCTTCCTTTGAGCCCAGCACCCCCGGACTCCCAAAGCGGGCCACGGCTTTGGGGTCTGCCGGGGTTGGGGAGCCGCGAAGGCACCCCAGGACCCGCAGGATGCCCGGCCTGCCTCCCTCCTGGGATGAAGGGTGACCGGGCAGCGAGGGGAGCCGGAGCAGAGCCCTCTGCGCGGTCCCACCTGCCCTGCACTGGCAGAACGGAGGCATCGGGTCTCCTCCTCAAACGCGACACCCCGGGGGCACACGGGGCTCGGAGTGGCCGAGGGGCCGGCGGCTCCCGGGAGATGCTCTGGCCACCGGTGCCTTCAAGCTCTGGAAATATCACTTCCCCGCAGGTATAATTCAGCCTAACTACAGAGATAACCATCGCTGCGGCGGGGAGGCTCGTAAAAACGCGAGGATGTTCCGTGTGATTCCCTATTTATTTCGGAGAAGGAAACGCTTCCGTGGGAGCTTTCCTCGGCAGGGCAAGGGATCCGGGCCCAAAACACCGGGACTTGGCTCTGCACGGCGCCGATGCCGCCTGTCTGAGGGTCCCCTGCCAGCCCCTCACCCCCAGCACCCTTCCGGCTGGTCCCGAAGGGCACCGTCTCCCGGGCGAGTGAGTCAGGAGAAGCTGTTGCTCGTCCATCCTGCGAGGAAAATGGAAAGAGAGGGAGACGGGACCGGTCACCCGGCCCGACTACGGGCGAGATATTACATGTCACAACTCATCTAGGGCCCCATAATCAGCGTTAACTTTCTGGTGAACAGATAACCAGAGATGGCAGATGGATGGAGATTGCACAAATGAGGCTCTAATTGACAATCAATTGTGATTAGGAGCAATAGAACATCTTTATAACACTCGCTTTAAACCGCCAACAAACAAAAGCGCCATGTGAGCTGGGGGTCCCGGTGGGATGGGGCCCGGTAGTGCCTCCTCAGCATCCCGGCGCACCCCCCTCAGCTCCCGGCGAGGGGGGGTTGTGTCTGTCGCTGCCCGGTGGTATCTGCAAGCACATCGGGGTGAACAGGAGGTGCCTCTGTTAGGGGGTGCTCCCTAGGGATGTTGGTCCTTCTGCTCCAAACGCCCAGCGCAGACCATGGAATTTGTGCTGTTGTCGCCGCTCTGGGCTCCGCACGCCTGGGAACGGTCCATGCCCGGGCACAGGAGTCAATTAGAATTAGGTTAATTTTTTTTCTAAGACCTGCTGACCCAGGGAATAAAAAATATCCCTACCGCCGTCACCCCCAAATAAACTGCACTCTCACCGAAAAAAAAAAAGGTACAAGTGCAGGAGAATCCGATACAACCGAGTCACCGGCACCTACCTAACCACCATCTACTTTTCATAAATAATCCCAGCGCTGTGGGCAGAAGTAATGGAAGGAAAAAATATTCAAAAAAAAAAAAAAAAAAAAAAACGGATGGGATCAGAGACATGGCCGGAGGAGAAGGGAAAGAGGAACTGTTAGCAAACAAACAAACCAACAAACCCCTGCGTGTGGGTTCGTGTGAGTGTGTGCACACGCAGATTAAAACTTCGCTCTCGCTGTGTGTTCGTGGCAGCCCCGTCGGTGAGGTCAGGACAAGGGGGAGAGGTAATTACCTACACATGATCAGAGATTATACATACCATTTCAACCCAGGAGGTGATTTATAATTTAAAGATAAAGCATAATAAAGTCATAAAAGAGAAAGGACACTGTTGTGGTGTCTGATTAAAATCTAAGGGCTGGTGTATAATATATGAGCGGGGGCTGTTGTGGGCTCCGGCTCAGCGGGACTCCCCTGGGCCCAGCCCGCTGATGGACTAATCATGTCCAAGCCCTACCAAAATTACAAGCTGATTGTTTTACCCATTATTTCTCCCAACTTTTAATTTCTGCTTTCTAAAGGATCATTGCCCGCGGTAATTGCAAAGGACCTGTCCTTGTATGTGTCACCAGCCTCAAAGACAAAAAAAATCTAATTTTCCTTTTATGCTTTCTCTATTTTCCTACGCCCCCCCCCCCTTTTTTTTTCCTGGCAGCTAATTCAAACTGAATAGCGACTGGAGCGTCCAAAACAAGAATGAAATTGATATGATCAAAGCACACACGGCTCTACACGAAAGAGAAGGAAATTATGTAGGGGAAGAAAATCAGGTTTTATAATTTGCAGAAATTTTATTCGGATATTTTAATTTTCCATAATTAAAACCACTTTTAAAAAGAGAGTATTTTTTTCGAAAGTGGAAGTTAGGTCTGGTTATACCTTTACTCCTGCATGGAAGGGAACAGACCTTTTCTCCCAGTTATTCAGGATTTATTGATCGTCGTGTTTTGTCTTGTGCCGTTTAAACGTATTAATTTTCTCCCGGCACTTTCCTGGCACTTACATTTGATATTTAATTTTAATTAATTAGCTAAGAGGGAGAGAGAGAGAAGCGTGTGAGGGGGTGTGTGTCCGCTGACACAAGGTCCCCTCCAACCGCTAAACCTCCGTCCATAATTTTCTCCTTTTGTTCTAATTTAATAAACCCAGTAGGGAAGGGAAACAGGTGCTGGGGGCTGACACCTCTGAGCCCACACACACACACATCCACATAATCCCCTTTTGATCATCTAACTCCACCATTAGGGATGGAAGACCTTAAGTTCCCATTTTCTGTGTATAATATCTTCTTTATATTGATCCCGCAATTATTTAAAAGAAAGCGTCATCTCCTCCCACTTCTCCAAATAAGGCTATTTAGATGCTTTCCAGATGAGTGGAGGTGTGCTGAAACAGAGCTGACAGCCAAGTATATCACAGCCAACACCATCCTTCATTCGCTCTCTCCCTCTCTGCCCCCCTCCCCCCGGCACACACTTTCACCGTGTCTCTCCTCCAGTGATGAAGATTACAGACTATTATGGGCAAGGGATTAATTTGTAGCCAATTACAATCCAGTGCTAAATATGAATGCATAAATAAGTTACAGCCTTGCCTCTGTGTGTGTGCGAGAGAGAGGAGGGGAGGGGGGGTAGGAGCGCCTGGGCAGCCTGGCGAGGATGATGAGAAGGAAGAAGGAGCTGCTGAGTGGAGGCTCTGAGCCGAGCATCACCTTGTGACTCCCTGCCTCCCCCGGAGGCTCCCGGCGGCTGGACCCAGCGCAGCCCCGGGGAGCTGAAGGCAGCGGCTCGTCCTGAGCCGGAGCGGTGCTGGGGAGGAGTTTCCAGATCAACTTCGCCGGAGGAAGGAGGGAGGGGGAGAGCAAGAGGGGGGGTGGGGGGGGGAAGAAGTTGCGACCGAGAGGGGTTCTGCAAAGAGTCATGAATGCGAGCAGAGACAAGGTCGGTGACATCTCCATCCCGACAGCGGCAGCCGCGGCGGTGACAGCCCCCGCAGTCGGCATCGGCGGGGAGCCCCGCGGCTGCCACGGGGAAGGGATGGACGGCCGCGGGGAGCAGCGGCTCTCGGCCGGCGGTGAGCTGCCTCTCTACTGCCCTGCCAACCGGGACAGGCAAGGGGACAGCCAGAGCAACACCCCCGGACAAGAGGGGGCAGTGGCCGCGCTGCCCATGGTGCACAGAACCACCTCCTTCTCCGTGCTCGACATCCTGGACCCTAACAAGTTCAACAGCAAGCGGCGGCAGTGCGCGGGCTTGTACAAATCGGCGGGGACCGAGTTCACTCTGGGGGCGGAGGATAAACCCGAGGACTCAGGGACGGAGCTGGTCGAGCAAAAGGCTCTCGCCGAAGATTTCGACGCGTGCAAGAAATCCGCAGAGCTGATCAGTAAGTAGGTCTGGGGGCTCGGAGCCCCTCCGAGCTCCCCGAGCAAGGGGCTCGCATGCTTTGACAGGTCATCCTTCCCCCGCTGGCAGCCTCGGGAGCCGGGGCTCTGGGGAAGGATAAATGCGCCCTGCACTGCTGCTGCTGGATGTGGAGAGGTGGAATTCTGTGTTGGGCTGAGGGATGGCAGGGCGGGGAGCCGGGCGCATCACCCCGGGACTGGCCGGGGCTGGGTTCCCGAAGCTCGGCACCGGCCGGGCTCCACTCCCCGCCTGTCCGAGGAGTTCAGCGGGGATACACTGGTCTATTCGCCCAGTTCATCCCCCGGGGAGACAGGATCAGCCCTGGAGGTGCTGGCCCGGCTGGGTCGGGCAGGGACCCCGCCGTCCTCCTCCTCCTCTCGGGAAGGGGCAGCGGTGGCTGCGAGCTCCGGCTCAGACGAACTTGCGAGCTGCTCCTTCGGCTTCGGCGGGCCGGAGCTCCAGCCCCGAGGCTGTGAAAACCCTCCCTCCGTACCCCCATCTCGCCTGGGTCCCCGCAGGCTTTTATGACTTTGTATCTCTCTCTCCCAGCCCTGGACCCCTCTCCTGTCCTCCCCCCGCCGCTGCCGCCCGTTGCTCTGGGCGACAGATTCAATTTTCTCTCTCCCCTTGGCTTTTTTAGGACAAATCAGACTAATTGTGACAAAATGCTGGTTATCTCTGGAAAAACAATTAAATTCCTTCGATTACATTTAAGGTAAAATGTGCTTAGCAGCGTAAAGAGGCTGGATAATGGGGAAAATCGCCCCAGAGTGGCATGTAGGACTGCCTGGATCGATATCCTATTATCGAATTGTGCATATCTCTTTCAAGCACCTTGCAAACTCTTCCCTAACATCTAAATTATAGGGTCAAAATTCGGATAATTACTCGATTAAAACCTATTACACTTATTAGGGCTCGCTATTGATCGAGAATTGCATTCGACCCAAGCTCTAGATTGCTTTTTCTTTCTGGGTCCAAATATCCCAACTTTCTCACCTCTAAACACCGAGACTCTGGGGATCGCAGAGGGTTTCCGGCAAAAGACGGTTGTTGTGAAAAATATAAATAGTTATTCCATGTCCTGAGAGGGGAGAGAAGGGGCAGCGGGCGGCGGGGGATAAACTTCTCGGTTAAGGAAAAAGAATTTCTCTGTGTCTGAGGGGAAGAGAGGAGGACTCGGAGGTTTCCAACCGCGCCATAACAAGACTCTGTCAGTTAAAATTAGTCAGCAAAAGAGGTCTGGAATCTGCTCCAGACCGAGCCTTGACGCATTTTTCATCTGTAAGGCAAAAGCAGGAACGGGGCATTAATAGAATTCAAAAGACATTTTTTAAAGCAGCGCGGAGCTGGGTTAGTAATTATTCCTCTAAATTCATCTGACTTTTGTCATATTAAATAGATCTGGGCGATCAGAAAGACTGACGAGGTCAGCCTATCGCTAATCTCACACTTTTATCTCCAGACAAGGAGAGAAATGCAACTCCATCCCTTCTCTCAAAATAAATACCCTTGGAGGCTCCACGCCGCGGTGCGCTTTGCCCGCTGACAAGTTCGCCGGACGCTCCGCACATGGAGCCCTTCGGCCACGTCGCCTCAATGTTATGGCAACGGTCAGGAATAGGTCTGGGACTGCTCGAAAATCACGAAATTTAATTATTCTCTTTCCCTATCGTAATCAATATTAGTTCAAGCGGTGGTTTAATGTAGGAGAAGTGTTCCGAAAAGTAGCTCTGGCCAGAAAAGTATCAACGCCCCCGGAAAACGCAAAGGCTTTCTGGCCAAAGGAGAGTGGCAACGGCGATCGTCACTCGCCGCTCGTAAAACTATTTTAATGTCAAAAATATCAGGTAAAAGTCTCTAGTGAATTCCCATTTAACATATTCCAGAAAAAAACCCGGCAAATCCAGGGTCCATCTCCGTCGCCAGTTCTATTCGCGTTGCATTTTTTTTTTTTGTCTAAAAAAAATTTCGTTGAGCTACGGTAGGGGTTTCCTAGAGGGAAAATTAAACCTCAAAACTGCCAGCTGCGGGTTCCCGGTCCGGTCCGTGTGTGAGTGCGGGGGCTGCGCTCAGCTCCCGGGTCTGCTCCGCAGAGGTAGCTACGCGCACTTTTTATTAATTGTTGTTGCAAAAATTACGCCCTGCAATTTCTAACAGGTTCTACAGGTTGCAGGACACTCGTCTGCACTCACGGGGTCGGGTTGGGAGAAAACTGACCCGGTTCCCGTCTGTGCGGTGGCGATCGCCCGCCTATTCCGTGCGCCGACCTGAACAGAAAGCTGGAAAGGGCTCCTCATGAACCCCGAGTTATTAAGGGATATTTTCCGGGTGAAAAGAACTACTATAAACTTCTCTGCCCCTTTTTCTCCAACTAAACCATCCCTATCCGAAATCAGCGCGCTGAACAAAACACACTTTTAAAACCACCCTTAATTTTACACATGGGCGTTAGAGGGTCCGATGGGGGGATACGGACGAAATTTGCGGTGTGTTCAGGTTTTTTGAGGATTAAAACCAACTAAATTACGGACAGGATAAAGGTGACAGACCAGCGATTCATTTCTCATTTATGTATCTCCGTTAACCAAGTTAAAGGAGTCCTTGATTAGGGGTTCCCGGAGCTGCTCCCCCGTTGCGAGTGGAGGGAAGTTTAGGAGTGTCTGAAAGCACCGGCTAAAAAAGACGATACTCACAGGCCTCTGCCCCCGACCTGTCCGCGGGGCCTCCCCCATCCCCGTGACGTGCAGAGGATTCTCCTCCCGCTCCCCCGAAGGAGCCCGGGCCGGGGTGAAGAGGAGCCGGTTCTCCGGAAAACGCAATTTGCTTTTAGGCTTCATAATGACAGAACCGTCAGCAGAAGTCCAATAGCTTTAAATATCGGATAATTACCCTGTTCTCCGATGGAGACCCGTTAATTGGAGCGTAATATAAACCCAAATAAATTAAATGACCGTTAACTAGTTTGTACATTGCACAAAATGAGTTTAATTAAGTTTGTATCTGCTCTGCTAATCAATACAAGTATTTACTCCACTTTAATACTTCCATTTCGGGAAGTGACAAGAGGTCAAACCAGACGCAGGAAGGGTTAAAAATGCCAGAGCAAAAACCAGCAAACCTCCCATCGATTCGGAGATTTCCGTCACTAAAATTGTTAGAAGCGCTGTGACATCCCAGGCACGGCTGGCCCTGCCCGGGCGGGGGTTGTCCCCGGCTGCTCCTCGTCCCTTCCAGCGTCCCGGGGACACCCCCCCTGCTGTCTTCCCAAAGTCTCTTCCAGCCACCGGTTGTTTTGTGGGCGCGTTGGTGGCGGTGGGAAGGGGGTTGTATCCCCTGACCCGGGCCATATCTCGGTGCAAGCTCTTGCCGAAAGTGGGTAGCTCGGAAGGGGCAGCTCTGGGAAAGCCTTGCCGGGCTGGACAGCCCCTTCTCTGCCCCAGGGCTGCAGAGAAGGCTCGTAGGTGAAGGCTGTCCTCGGAGGCGGCTCCGAACCGCTATCCTGGCCGCTTCTGCCCGGCTCCTCGCCACGTGTCCCCAGTCCAGCCCCGGCTCCTCTCCATGTGCTTCCAGGCCACTCCCGGAGCAGGGGGCCCGGACCAGCCGCATCCCCACGGCGGGCGGAGAGCCGGGGAGGGCCGGGCATCCTTTTCCCGACAGCCGCGGGGATACGGGGTGGGTGAATCCCGGGGGGGGGGACCGGTTCCTCCTGGGGCCGGGCGGGGCCGGGGGCCGGGCGGCGATCCCTGACAGCGTCTGTCGCTTGTCCGCAGAGGACGGGGAGCTCTACAAGGCCGAGGAGTGCGACCTGGACTACAGCAGCCGGCCGAGCCGCAGCCCCGACAGCGAGCTGCCGGACGACGAGGAGCTGTGCAGCGAGGAGAGCGGCAGCACCAGCAGCAGCAGCGGCGGCAGCTCCGGCCCGGCGGCTCCCGGAGAGCCCGACCCGGGGCCGCTCCGAGCAGAGCCGGCCGAGCCGCCCCCGCCGCCCCCGCCACCGCCCCCGCCGCCGCCGCCCGTCGGGGCGCAGCCCGGCCCGCAGGCCAAGCCCAAGAGGAAGAGGACGGGCTCGGACTCCAAGTCGGGCAAGCCCCGTCGGGCGCGGACAGCCTTCACCTACGAGCAGCTGGTGGCGCTGGAAAACAAGTTCAAGTCCACGCGGTACCTGTCGGTGTGCGAGCGCCTCAACCTGGCGCTGTCGCTCAGCCTCACCGAGACGCAGGTGAAGATCTGGTTCCAGAACCGGCGCACCAAGTGGAAGAAGCAGAACCCCGGGGCGGACACCAGCGCGCCCACGGGCGGGGGCGGCGGCGGCGGGGCGGGGGGCGCGCTGGGCGGGGGGGCGCTGCCGGGGGGGCTCAGCCCGCTCAGCCACTCGCCGCCCATGGGCGCCCCGCTCTCCATGCACGGCCCCGGCAGCTACGCCGGGCACCCGGCCGGGGGGCTGGTCTGCGCCGCACAGCTGCCCTTCCTGCCCAGCCCCGCCGTCCTCTCGCCCTTCGTCCTGGGGTCCCAGACTTACGGCGCCCCGGCTTTCTACACCCCGCACCTATAAGCCGCGACGCCCCTTCCTCATCCTCCTTATTCCCGGCCCGTTCCCGCTGTGCCCCTTCGGGACCACCCGGCCGGGCTCCGGGGGAGCCGCTCACCGCACGACCCCCCGCTCCCGAGAGGTGAAACCAAGAACCGACTGGCAGCGACACCGGGGGGGGTGGAAGAGAAGGGACAGCCAGGTGTTTCCATTGCCCCCCGGCTGCCACCGACCCCGGGGGTGCAAAGGGGCGGCCCCCCCGCCCTCCGTCCTTTCTACGGCCCTTTTTCTACGCGATGTGTCCGAACTGCGCTGCTGAAGGGAGGAGGAGGAGGAAAACCTCCCTCCCCCGTGTACATACAAGTAGATGTAAATCACTGTTACCCGTATTTTTATTTTTTCACCGTCCCTCGTTGCTATGTGGGTTTGATTAATTTAATTATTATTATTATTATTTGACTTTGTTTTTATTCTAGTCTGGTCACACTCAAAAGACTTTAAAAAAAGAAAATATTATGTACCCATTTGACTCTCAGGGTAAAGCAGAGAACTTATCGGTCCTGTCCCTCGACATTGCCGAGGCAACGACGCTCCGCTCCCTCCCGTGACCTCACGGTGACGACGGATATTTTTTACAGACGTCACTCTCGAACGACCCCCGAGCTCGGCTGAGACCCTGCGGACCCGCGGGGGCGAGGGAATCTCGCCTGGGAAGGGGCGGCAGGGGCAGCTGCTGGGGTGCAGGGCTGGTTTTTTTACGTTAACCATTTCTGTATATTTCTGGTTGTTACAAAAAAAAAAAAGTTTTAACTTTGTAATTAATGTATAAGGTGAGGGAGTAATGAGCAAGAGGTGATAAAGAAAGCACTTTGTTTGCTAAACACTTTAAATCAATCAATAAACTCTAAGGAAACGGCGCTTTCCGTGCTGGCGAGTCCCTGTTTTTCGGCTGAATCTTTGTAAGGCAAGTTTCTTGAGGAAAACGCCTGGCTCATGAGACGCTTGGAGGGATGTCTTGCATCTTTCTTTTTTTGTTGTTTACTCTGAGAGCGTATTTCTTATACGCAAATAAACTTTATTCTTCTTGTATGAGAGAGGGTATTTCCCTTCTTGGTTCCCTTGTTTGTAATTTCTTAATTGGCTTTGCCGATTTGTGCAATATTAAGAACAAAAAAAAATAAATTATATATAGAGAGAATCCGACACCTCTGCCTTGTTTCCACTGACGAGGAGTCCAATATTTTGGATATATAAATTTAGTAAGTCGGCTCTTTCAAATTCCACCACTTTTAAAAATAAAGTAGTCTTTCCATCGCCTTTCCGCTGATTACTTTTAAACTCGTATCGAAGTCGGACTTTCATAATCCTTACTCTTTTTTTATTTTAATTTCAAAGAAAAAGACTATAACCGCTGTGAGCACCTCGAGGCGGCTCCCGTTGGCCCAGTGACGCTGTTACCTTGTTTGCCAACTCCGTGCGTGACCCCAAAGCACACGCCGGGGAAGAGTTCTCATTTTCCACTAGTTTTTGGTGTTTGTGGTTTTTTTGGGGGCTTTTTTTTCTTTTTTTTTCTTCTTCTTTTTTTTCCCTCGGGGGAAGTTTTAAGGAACAAGCGTTTTCCGGAGCGATTTTGGGGAGCGCTGCGCATCCCCCTCCCCTGGGGACCGACTTGGCAGGCACCACCGCATCGCTGCCCGGCGGGCGGGGTGTGCGTGGTGCCGCGGGTTTCCGGGGTGTCCGGGCTTCGCTCCTCCCTCGGGTCCTTCCCCCTGGTCCCCCCTCGACCCCTCAGCCTGGCCCCGTCTGGGATCGCGCTAGTCCGGACGCTCCGCAGCCTAATCCCGCACACCTGGTCCGGAATGAAATTAAACGTTTCAGCCCTCCCGTGGAAATAAATTCTGTCGCGATTGCTGATATTAGAGGCAAGAAGGGAGTAGAGCCGGCTCCACGGTGCAGATCCCCGCAGGGTCGATGGTTTCCACGGCGCGATGGGTGCGGGGTCCATCAGCCTGCGGGAGCCGCGGGGAGGATGCGGGATGCTCCGGGTACTCGCTTCCCCGCGTGTAGAAGCGTACAAGCGCCAGAAGTCTCGGACTAGACTCATTTGCATTTGCGAAAATAAGAACTTTTACGATAAAAGACGTTCTGAAGTAAAATTTCAGGGGAAACCTTACAAGTAGTGTGCTCTGCACAGCTCTTGCTGATAGGAGAAATCCAGCTAAACTGGGAAACAGATACTCAGGAGATTCTCTCACACTGCACAGCTATCCCTTTGCCTGCCAGGTTTGAGTAAGTGCTACTAGCAGCCGAACTGTTAGCTCAGGTGGAGCACGACAGGGCTGAACAGATAATTCGACCCCTCTCTGCACTCCGGGAGCTCCAAACAGTTCCCCCTCTCCCCAGGGGGAAATAATTTGGCTCCAACTGGAGCTGCTCAGAGCTTCGGAGAACGTGATATTCCTACTGCAGGTCTGCTAGCGTCCTGCCAGTGAAACCTGCTCATGTGAGTATTATTACTCACAGCTGCTGGATGAAGGAATCAGTTAGGCTGAGATTCCCAGTCATTAAACGCGATTTAACAAGGCTTCTCACATTTTATAGCACTGCTGAAAACAGAGCCGCAGGTATCTTTCTCAGCATAGTTTAGGAAGTTATTGATAACCCTTGCTCGAGTGCCTCATCCAGGGGTCTGAGCTCATAGAATTGGAGAGCAGAACTGCAGAGCCCCAGTTCTAGTGCGTGTCCTCCCCGGCGTGCAGCCCTTGCAGAGGTGCAGGGCACGTCGTACACTCAGGTGTACAGGAGTGTCCGATCACAGGATACTGTCCGTTTGCAGAGGGCATTTAGAGGATCAGCACCCAAGAGCTGAAAACTCAAACAGTGCCCCCTGGACCACGACTCTGCAGCTGTTTTGTGGTGTTGGATCAAGACTGTGTGGTTACAGACTTGACAGTGAGAAGCGGGATGGTATTGACACAGGGCAGCTGTCGAAAAACATCCCTGACCTGAAGGCTCAGCCCCCCGTAAAGCAAAATGCTCTCACTTGCCTGAACCTCCTGACTCCATCCCCCGTGTTCCTGCCCGCTGACATTCCGGCTCTCTAGGAGACTGAAACAGGGCTTGATGCAGCACCCTGAGGTTGGTCCTACCAGATAGACCCCAAAGCCCCACAGCGACCCCCCAGCAAGGTCCAAAAGCCGTTTCCCATGTGGTACCTACCTGATGTACCTGCTGCACTGCACACAACGCCTGGTGCTCCTGCACAGAGCTTTTTGAAGGGCTGCAGCTTGTTTTCAGTGAGTCATCAATGAGCTACAGACACCCTGGTACAGAGTGAGTAGAATGGACTGACTGAGGGGATGATGGTTATGACACAAGCAGGAGGTGTTTGCTCTGGTTCATTCCATGAGCTAATTCTTTTTTAATTACTTTGTTATTCATTCATAAAATTTAATGTTAGGAGACTAAGAATGCAGAACACATTCAAGAGGACATTTAACGAAGTGTTTGCCTGAGGACAAAGTCTCAGCTCAGGCAAAATGAGCAGCACATTTGGAGTCTGATTCAGTGTGTTTAGGTGACATCTTTGGCACGTACCAAAGATGATCTGGGACATCAGCATCTTTTTCAACTAATTCCCATGAAGTAAATGTTAAATCCAAGGGTGCAAACTTGTATTAGTGAGAAAAGATTCACATATTAATTGCATCTTACTCTTGTTCACCATATGAATGAATGAGGTTAAGAGAAAAGGAAACCGCACCTATTTTACTTCATATATTTCAGCTTATTTCAGCTAACAAGTTTCAGTTTTTCATGTTTACTCAAACAACAGTAAAATATCTTATAATCGAAATAACAGAAAAAAAGCGCATAAATACAGAAGGGTACATTCCAAATGGTTAAGGGAGAACTGAAAATATTTTGAAATATTTTGTGTCATTGATTACACTCAGCAGTCAATGATGTTACACCAAATCATTAGAAACCAGTTCTGTATTATAACCCCTCCCCAAACTCCTTGTGTTATTTCCAGTTGAGCAGGCAATGTAGGTGTAGTGAGTTACTTTTTAAAATTAATTCCTGGAGGTTTTTGACATGCATCACAGACCTTCTGTTTCAGGTTGAACTCACAGTCATGTTACATGTTTCTTCTCCTATACTACATAAACAAAATGCTAAAAATAAAGCTTTGTTTGTAGCAACTTATGTCCATTTCTCAAAAATACACCACGATGTCTGCTTGTAGTCAGCTATATTGCAAATATCCATCAACTCCTCTATTACATGATAAAATAATTCTGTTCAGACACAGTTGAGTTTAAATACTCAAAAGAACATTTTCTCACAATGTCTGGGCAGTTCTGGTCTTCAGGTTGTTTTGTGTTTCAAAGACTAAGCAAGCCAATATGTTTTTTGTAGAGCCTTTCTTAGGAGCAAACGAAAGAAAGATTTTTTTCTGACACTGGATTTTTTTCCAGAACAAGGCAGAGACCGGAGCGGACCCTGAGGAAGGAGGGGACAGGCAAGTAAACAAAGGGGATCCTCATCAATTTGTCTCACAAATTGGGTTTACATAAATAGTTTATTACATAAACCACATTCTTCTCTATCTGGTGCTTTTTCTTCCTCTTCTCCCCCTTCTGCCGACACGCTCACGTTCTGTACCACATGCTTGTGTTACACAGACATCTTGAGTGGACAGAACTAGGGTTGTCACAGTGAAAATAACACTGGCAGTAAAAGCTCTTTCTCCTTTCCTGATGCTGTCTGGCAGAGATGTGACTTCATACAGGATAAGTTTTAAAACAGGTTATCACAACCTCAGAAACCTGCAGCTGCCCATTCAGGAGACATCCTGTTGATGCTGGGAATCCTGTGGATGCACCCTGTGTCAATAGAGAAACACCCAGGACACAGAGAGCATGGTCAGCACCCATAAGTCTGGGCATGCAGGGTCGGCAATATCAGTATGTGATTTTCTAATTTAATCTCATGACATGACAAGTGTCCAGCTAACTAAAACTAGCTAGCTGTACCCAAAGTACTAGACTTAATTTTAAAGTACATCTTTTAGATTTTCTTCTCTGCAACGACACACACCAGGAACATTTTACAGTGACAACGCAGGAGGGATGACACCACAGCAAAGAACCGTAAGTCACAGAAATGTTTATGTGGGATGACATAATAAAGATTATTATGATTGACACAGTAAGAATTCACCCCTTTCAGTAAACTGCTGTTTTTTTCAAGAGAAGAAAAATAGTTCTACTAACCTTAGTACAAATAAATAATTATTGCTCATTTTCTTTGTTCTTTTTCCTCCCTCAACCACTCACATACATTACAAGAACTTGCCCTGCTCATATGGGGACTCTTTCCTGTCTTTTCACCTGTAACACAGGTAGGATGACAAGATTTATTTCCTCTGCCTTCGTTCCCAGAGACTGCAGGAGGGGAAGAGAAGTGCAGGAAGAGCTGCTGGTAGGGTTCCTCCGACTCCTTGTGTTGAAGGAGAGTTTGTAGTGCCAAGCTGCACTCTCTGTGACCTATTAAATATTTTGAGATTAGTGATTAAGGATGCTCTTTGGGGCTTCAAGCACCAGCATTATGCCTTGTAGTGGTGATTTGGAGTGAAATACTGTGTTTGCCTTGAGCACGCTCTGCAGCTCACCTGATCACACTCGCCTTTGCTGTTTCTGCTTCAGCACTGGGGAAAATAAACCCATGCAAGCAACATTTAATTTCTGCCCAAGTGGCAGACTCTCCTCCTGGTGCTGTTAGCCTTCAGCTGCCAAAAGTACTATTACAAAAACTCAAAGATATCCAGAAGCAATTTCCAAACAAGCAGAATCATATATTATATTTCCATATACCCTTAACAGTGTGCAAGGATAAGAGTGGCTCCATAATGGTGTTATAAATACAGCAAATTAATGGTGGATGCAATGCCAGCACCTTGTCATTATGCAAATTGGAACATCGGCAGAAATGGTTATTCAACAACCCCTTTCTAAGTAACCAGACGCCTAATGCTGCTCATTACATCTAAACTAATTAACACCACATTTAAACAATTTTAATAAGCTTTTTCCTTAACCCCTTGACAGAGGGGATTCCTGATGCTAATGCAAAAACATACAAGCACTTGGCACAGGAGCAGTGGAGGTTTGCTTAGGGTGCTGGCAGGCAGGAAAGCAAGGGGAAGTCTACCCAAAAAGCCAAATGACAATATTTAAGTCATGGACATTTAGAGATGGAGGAACATTGCACTGGAATAAAGTCCAGCTCAGTTTGCCCAGGCTCTGGTGCAGCCTTGTCACGAGCACAAACACACTGTGCCCTCCTCCCAGTGTGGCAGAGCCTGGTCCCCCACTGCCCTCCTGAGCTGGTGACTACATTTAGGCTCTGTACCACCCAGACCTAGCTGGTAGGAAAGGCTCAACGAGGACATGAATCTATTTTTTTCTACACTCAATCAGCTTTGAAGAAGAGGAAGAGGAGAGAAAGCATCAACTCAGAAACCAGAGTAATTAATAGATCTCTCTCCTTTTCCTTCAGGAACAATAACTTTGTCCCATGGGTCACAATTTGTCCAGCTGCCAGGCAGATCCAGCTCTCATCCACATGTATTTTCCAGGGGATATGCCAAGTTTTGGGATGCTTAGCACCTCTCTCAGCTGAAGGGGTCACCAGTGCTGCCGGATGGGGAGAGCCCAGACTGGTCTCGATCTGGGGCTGCTGCTCTGAGGCCTTTCCCACCCTCTTTCTTAATACCTCCGCTTTCTCTTGGAGGATTTTGTAATAGGACTTTCACCACATCCATTAAGAGGGATGGTGCTATGACTCTGAATGTACCAGCAGGCTCTAATTTCCCTCACCACCTTTCACCTTTCTGTGTGATCCTCCTGGGTGTCCCCAGCCCACACCCTGGCAGGTGTCTGATCTCTGTGCTGATGTGGCACAGCTGCAGCACTTTGGCTCCAGGGCACCAGCTAAGCTGGGAGAGACCTACCCAGGGCCTCCACCTCGAACCCTCCAGCTGGTTGCAGGGGAACTGCATTTATGTGGGGTCTCTTTCCCGAGCTGTGGTGCTTGTTTTGTGCTTGGCTGTGTAGCTGACTGACCCTCACCCTGATTTCCCATTGCTGACTTGGCTCCAGACCTGCTTTTTTTCTCAGTGGACCTTCAGGTAACTGTGACTGGTGGCTGATTCTGTTACTGTTACTAAGATTGAGGGTTTTTGTTTGGGTGTGTGTGATGGTGCCTTTTCAGGAAGGCCATTGCCCCTTCCTGTTTTCACCTTCTGCTTCTGACTCACCTCTCCCTGATGCCTTAAGTCTCTACTCTGTTTTTTCTCTCACCTTGCTATGGATTAACTTTCCTCTGCACTCCCAGCACTGTGGAGTTTTCCTTGGGCACTGCTTAGAGCAGAGCTTTCATGTTTGCAGATGGAAATTCAAGTGTTATGTTCACCCACGAGCAGGATGGTGTTAATTGTTTGGGGTATATTTAAATGTAGCTGTCCCAGTGCATGCCAGAACAGACATATGGAGAAATTGCTCTCCAGTAATTACCAGAATAACACCCTTCTCTCAGGCTTCAGTGTCCAAGAGGTCCTGAGGAATGATCTAGCTGGTGACAGTATCTATGAGGGAGCTCAGTGGTGTTTTTAATGGCAGGTGTCAAGGGAATAAGGATTCAGATCCAGCCCTCCCTGCCTCAGTCTGGGGACTGTCATCTCCAAGGCTCTCTTTTATCCTTTGTCTAGTTTCCTACATGAAGCATTTTTAGCTCCACTGTGGTTCAGTTTCAGTTCCCACGTGAAAACAGGAGATATGAAATGTTTCCTACCAGCTCCCTTCCATTTAAATTGCCAGTGGCTTGGGCTGTCCCCTGAGACAGGACATGGGACTGTCACCTCTGAGGCCAAGAAGGGACCTGAACTGCACCTCCTGAATGTGTGCTCCAGCAGGAAAGCTGTTGGGTGCATTATGACTTCCACTGCCTGTTTAAAATCAGTGACTTTGTTAAAGGTGTGTGTTTGGGGGGCGTGAGGCATCCCAAAAGGTTTTAAACATCTGATTTTCATCACTAAAGTACTGCTGTAACATCCAGATGTCCTTACCTTTTCTGATGCATAACCTACAGAGACATTTGTATCACCTCCATGATTAAAAGCACAAATGTGTTTAATAGAACTAGATAAGCTCCACACACAGTTGCACCACAGCCAGGCATTTGCAGAGCGTGAGAGACCACCAGATGGCTCATCTGCCTCTGCTGAACTGCTGTGATACACACTGAATTGGGTTTTTCCTGGCTGGCTCCTGAGATTCAATACTTCCTGCTGCTGGCTAGAGGTTCCTTGTAACTAGGAACACCCTTACTGTCCATTTCCACAGCCACTTTAAATGGAACAGGTTCTTATTTTGTTTTCCACAGAAGAAAGATGGTTTTTTCTTTCAGTAATGTCTGCTTTGATTCGCTGATGCCTTCCCCAACACGCAAACTGTTCTACGTGGTGTGATCCACTGTTCATGAAGAACTGCTTACAAATCCCATGTCTGTTTTGCTTACAAAAACCCCCAAACCCCAGATAAATCCTTTAAATGTAATTTCTAAGATCTTCTTTCAGCCAGACACGGGTTGTTAAAGCCAAGCCTCAAGTTTAGAGAAAACGAAATCACAAGGTATTGTACAAAAGATGAGTAGGGACTCCTCATCCCTGTAACCTCAGAGGGCAGGTGCTGAAGGATTGCTTTTATTCAGAAGCTCCTTACCAAGCTCACTTGTGTCACTAAGCACTTTGTATTAGAGGGCCAGACCCTTCATTCCAACTTTAAACAGCACCAAATCCATACATGCCACAGTCTTTTTCCTTCCAGCCTTCCTAGGTTCCTTCCTAGATGCAACCATATTCTCAGGTAAGAAAAACCATGGAGAAGTCTTTGCTTTCACTTCTTGTTTTACCACTGAAACAGCCCTAGTTAAAGAAGGATGACTTAGATGCATCAGCACAGCTCACAAGTCCCTTTGGACACACAGTGTTCAACCTGCATTACAACTATTCATCTTAACAACACTCCAAGGGCCAAATCATCCCAAGGTGTTCAGATACCTGGGAATCACACGCAGCGTCCCCAGTGGGCAGAAGTACAACTGCAAAGGTGTCCCAGTTAGAGAGACAAAAACACACACAGAGATTATGCGAATGATACTTGTATTTATTTTTTTTCCCAGAAGCCCTGAGCACAGGAAAAGTCCCAGTAGAAATGTTGCACAATCAGTTGAGCAATTAAGATGTTTGCAGAACTAGAGAGCTCAGAGACCTCAAATTTGTAAACGGCTGTTAAGTGACACACAAGCAGTGTGATGTATCTAAAAAGTAGATTGTTCTGTTTCGAGCTTAAAAGGATTTCTATTTAGTGAAGGTAAACTGGATCTTTGGAGATCAATGCCTTTTTTTTTTTCCCTCCAGCTACACCCAGGAAGAGGAGAACTCCCCCAAACCCTGTGGATTATGTCTGACCAGATCTAATGAGAATGCTTAAGTGACAAAATTCAACACCTGTTGTGTGTACATATGCTGAGTTGCTCTTTTGGAGAAATAACTGGATTAAAAGAGGCAATAATTAACATAGGAGGAGAAGGCTTTGTCAAACACCAGACGAGGGGAAGATACACGCTGGCAAGAGGCCAGGCTAACAAAAAGGCAGTGCTACAGGGGATGTGGGATCAACACATTCTCCTATGAAGGGTCAATGGTTTGTCTTGGTTCAAGGCAGAAAGGAAGAAAAACTTTTGTATCCAACTGAGTATATTCCTTACCTGACAAGGGAACTTCTTACAACAAAAAATTAAAAAAAGGCAGAAAAAAAAAGTAGAAGAGCTTTAGAAAAAGTCATTGCTGGCCACCAACCTGGCCCAAAGTCCAGGTACCTGTGTCTGAGTCACTTGCCAGGAAACCTTAATTCTGCAAATTCTCTTTCTGCATGAAAGAGGCACTCGAGGAAAACCCTTTTCTTTCATGCATGTGTGCTTTTAATAAGGAAAGGTGGAAAGCATATAGTGACACGATAGGAACAAGCAGATTAGACAACTGAGTCCAGAGAGGAAGTTTTAGCTCATGATTCTAGAACTGACATGACTGAGTAGCATCATAGAATCACAGAATGATTTGGGTTGGAAGGGACCTTAAAGATCATCTTGTTCCAAGCCCCCTGCCATGGGAAGGGGCACCTTCCACTTGACCAGGTTGCTCATAATGGAGCATCACTTACTAACCACACTTTTTTTTTTTTTTTTTTCCCCCTCAGACTTCTACCAGTTTTATTTCCAACCTCAGTCCCCGGGCTTTTTATGAAAGGCCCAAAACGGGAACTCCATGGGTTAAAGTGCATCTACTGTTTGCTGGGAACTTTCTAGTGCTGACATTTGCTGCTTAAACCAGCAAAGAAGGGTTAAGTGTCACCACAAAATACAAAATCCCCACTCTTGTCACAGGGAGCAGAGAAAACAGAATTTATAATTTAACACCTTCAGCCTGTGCAGGCTCAAGAATCCCTGGAATAGTGGCACAGTGACCCTCGTGGCTCTTTGGAATATTAATCACCACGCGTCCGTTTCTTCTGGACTGTTTGGGGAATCGAAGCATCCAATGACCAGAATTACATTCAAATGTGTGGTCTTTTTTTTATATTTTTTCCTGTGTGACTTTGTCCTTAATAGGAAATCAAGTCAATTCAGAAGCTGATTCAACTGACTTGATGATGAACTTGGTTTGTCCTTACCTACATTTTCACCTTAAGTCTTCACTGTTGCATTAGCAAGACTCATAGCAGAAGTGGCTTTGCTTTCCAGTGCAGTAGATAATATTTGAAATTTTGGCCTTTTATTATTTTCAGTAGTTCAAAAGTACATCAACCTGTGCTAACAAAATGTCTTCCAAACTGCAGAGCTCTCGCAAGATAAACTACCCAGATTCAGCATTAATTGCTTTCTAAGCAATACTTGTGCAAGTCAGAAGGTATTTGGCAGAACTTTAAATTAGCTTTTGTCTGAGGTGGCCAGAAACTACACTGAGTTGTTAAAATTTTCTCCATTTTTAATTCTTGTAGTCTGCATGAGGTAACACCTCCAGCAGGTGAGTGACTAAGACAGAGTTATAGAATCCATTCCATTTTGTATTCAGTATTTCATTGAAGACTTTTGCAGTTCACTTTGAAATTGATTTTCAGACACTGTGTCCTCCTAGCTCTCTGCATTTCCTTCACCCTTAAAGCTGTATGAAATCTTGCAAGAGCACCACTGGTCAATGTTTCATTCATTCTCCTTAAGACATGACTAGAGCCAGCACAGCAAGTCTGGGAGGTCTGGTTAAAGACCCAGCCAAGAACTACAACCCACGCGGGATCCCGCTGCCTGATCTCAGTATGCACGTTAAATCTCTGGAACTGGAGGAGTCCAGATGCTTGTGTTTATATCTGGATCCTCAGATACACTCTCAGGCTTCAGCCCAATGTAATTGTAACTGATCCAAGCTAGGCAGTTCACTAGTACAGTGAGCTACTTGAATAATTTTTTTAAACTTCATACTTTCACTTCATGGAGCACATTCTGCATATTTCTACAGACTTTCACAACATGCCTTCCAGGAGTAGTTCTGAAAGATATTGGGACATGATCTTGGGAAGACAAGCAGCAGACCAGGATGACCTGTGTCATTTCAGTGCTTCCATCTGTGCCACAGCTACCAAATTTCAATTAGCTGAAATCAAACTCTACTCCACTCATGAGTGGAAGACATTTGGATTTTTTCAATGTGTACACGAGGTTTTTAGAAGTACTGCAGGAACCACTGTGCTGCTTGCTGTGGCACACTTTCTAGAACAGTAGGCTGAGCAAACACTTCGTGCATTGCCATCTGTGGTAGAAATCTAATTGTATTTAAGGTATCTATTTTTGTTCTGAAGGCATGAGCGTGTAGGCAAATTAAACACACATGCTGGCAAAGGAAGGATAAATTACAAGAGTCCCTTAGGAAAGAAAAAAACCAACCCCCGAAACGTGAAGATTTTACCCAGAGTACAAATCACAAAACATCTCTATTTCATGTGCATTTCAAATAATTATCAACTTGTTAAATGCATTCCATTCTGTACCACCACACTTTTGCCAAAATTAATGTTTACTATCAAATAAGTTGAAATTGGAAACAATTTTAAAACGACCCCTGTAAAAATGTGCCTTGCACAGTATTTTAGTATAAATACAAGCATCTTTGATCAAGGTTTTTTTGCAGTTGCACTCAAGGGCAAAGACGATGAACAGTTTAATTCAGTGCATAGTTAAACTGGTTGGCAAACTTCTCGTGCTTTCTTTGGTCCACCCGGTTCATGGCTTTCACGACCCGTTTCATGGCACCTCTGAAAGAGAAACAAAAAAATAATAACAATTATATTGAGTCTATGCAATCTCAGAGAATGTTTATGGATGTTGGGGGGGAAAAAAAAAGAACCATGATTAATCACTAGCAGGCTTCTGAACACGGCATTGATGAGGCTGAACAAATTTGTCTTGTTAACTAAATTAGCTGCAGCAATATAAATAGTTTAATTCAGCAATGATTTTATTAACAGGAGTAAACAAATTCAAGTCTTTCAGTTTAATGGCTGTGCCTTCCATCCTCCCAGCATTATTTCTGATAGCCACACACAGCAAGTTTGATCTTCAAATGCACCTAACTGCTCTCAGGGAAATGATAACTAAAAGCACCTAACAGGATCTTAAAAAACCAATACCCAGAAACCCTTATGAAATCCAACCCTCAGTCTAGAATGTTTGTGTGAGGGAAGGGTTTGCTGTTCACTTCATGGAACTATAATTCATTTAGGAACTTTCACAGGTTAGTAAAACCGCATTTTATCAGATGTGGGCCAAATTAAAGACTCCTTTGCTCACACCAGCAGCATCCCCATTTCTGAGCAGCAACTTTTAATCCACAAGCACAACACTAGTTTGGGAAGACACCAGACAGTGTTGTGTATATCCATGCAGAGAGATAGGTTACTGCTGCAGAAGTGCCTAGAGTTTAGACAGTCAGGACAGTGTGTCCAATATCTTATAAAAAGCGGGAATGGGATCTCTGCTGCCTCAGGATGGGCAAGCATTCGAGCCTTCTGCAGTGCCTGCTGTGCTTGTACAAGGCTCTGGAATGTTCTTTAGATTAAAAAAGGAAATGAAGGGATGAACTTTGGAGCTGTTAAGCTTTCTGGTGCTCCTAAAACCAGCGAGGGCTTGCCTCCTTGCTGCTGCCCTATTTGCTGCCATTGTTTCCTCCCAGTGAAGGTGGTGCCCAGAGATTTCTTTTGGGAGGGACTGCTCTACTTCTCAACTGAGTAAGTGGAGAAACTTCAGTTTTTTTCCCTCCACAAACCTTTTGAGTGGAGATCACACAGCTGAGATTTTGAGGGTGAGGAAAAATGATGCCTAGACAGCATGAACAGATTGTCATAAAAGGCACAGAGAGAGTAGGTCTGTATATCCTCTAACTGGTAAGGCAGAGGATGGGTTCACAAATCCAGAGGAGTAAGACAGCAGAAAAAAAGGCAGCAGAAGCAGTCAAGAGAATGCTCTGCTGTGAACATCTGCCCCCTCAGAAACTCAGCACTGTTGTGCACAGCTGAGTGCACCTTGCCTTGTTCTTGCCTGGATTCTTTTTACTGATGACTTTTGTTGCCTCTGGAACAAAAGCTCAGCGATCTGAGGCTGATATTTGCAGGTGTGCTCAGATGTCACCCTGCCCCTGTTTATGAAGGAAGTTATCTCCTAACACATCTCCAGGTAAAGACCTGGATGCTCTGCCAACATGGGAGGTAGAGCAGCCACGGGCTTGGTTTGAGGGACTCTGTCCCATTGAAGAACATGGCAGGGACTGATGTCTCCTTTGATTCCTACACCAGAAATGCAGCTGGCAACTTCCATCACACAAAGTGGATGGTCTCAGGTCCAGTGGTGTCAGACTATGGTGTCACAGTCTGCCTTTATCACTTCTGAGGACATGACAAGCTGTGCAGTAAAATGAAGACAAGATGTGCACCTGGTAGTGTGCCCCAGCCTTTTTCAGGATCAGGCCCTCCAGGCTATTCCAGCTCTGCTCCTATGGTTATCTCCAAAAGAAGGTGATTTCAGTTTTGGCCAACTGCTCTCTGTAACGGCTTCATTTCAAAAGCCATTTTGAAACATCTGAAAACAGAGGTTTCTTCTTAATAATGCTCTAAATGGTGGGATTAAAGATTTTCTCAGCAGCAACTGCAATGAAAACCAACATTCTGAAAAAACACCTCAGGAGAGTTATACTTTTAACAAAATTCTGCCAATTAAAGTTACCAGAGTAAGGAAAATGTGGTCATGGTTTTGCACTTCAAATATTACCTAATTGGTAGGAGAAAAGTGAGCCTTTAGCAGTGCAGAGTGGCCTTGACACTTTCATGTCATGTAGGTTTTACATTAGCACCACTGGATTGTGCGATACTGTAAATGAAAGGAGATCCCACTTTGATGATCTGTGCAGTTTCACTTAGCTTTATTGGCAGACCAGAGCCTGGGTTTATCACCTATACATTTCAAGTAATTTGGGGTTGTTATAAGGAGCCAAGGTTATCATCTTGTTTAGTGCTCCAAAGCATGAAACCTATTAAAAACATGACAGGTTTGATTCCCTATGCCTGGCACTAACACACACTCAAAATCATTAGCACAAACCACAGTAAACCATGACATGGAATTCTGATCATTAGAATTGTAGGTCTCTGAGTTCTAACTAAGACCAAGTGACATGAGAATTTCACAGAAAATGTGGTATTTCTGTAACTAAAAGCAACGTGGATTTGGCTCTGTTATTATAACCATTACATCAGAAAAGGGAAAATAAAGAGTTTTAAAAAATATTGTGCCTTGGACACTGTTGAACTCACCCAGTATGTTTAGGGAATTACCCACCACTAATGATTTTATAATAATAATTTTGCTTTTTTGATTTGACAACTTTTCACTATCCTTTGACTACTTCATTTTTGACATGTGAAACTCTTTAAAAAGTTGCAGCTGCTTCCCATTTGATGAAGACCAGCGCTTGCTTAGGTAAATTTATGTTGCAGCCACATCTGAGGAAGAACAGACATCAGAAATGGCATAACAGAGTGGACACATGGAGCTACTGTATGTTCCAAAGCCCATTCAGTGATGGTTGGTTGGCTCCCACATCCACCTGAGCTGGTGTGCCTGCTTTAAGGTTAATCAAAGTTAACTCATCTATGCCTGTGTAAGTCATGGACACACGTTGGTTCAATATGTTGAATGCCAACCCCACACAAACAGTTTCTTCTGAAGCTAAATGCAGGCCAAGAGCTGCTGTTTGCACATGTGCTGGGAGGAAAGGGCCATGGACAGAAACAGCACCATGGAGGGAACAATACTGTGACCACATGTCTATGGTACAGGGAATAATCATCCCCAAACTCTTACACAGCAAAGAGAACTGCAAGTTCCAGCCCTTGATACTTACAGAAGACAGCAGGGGTTAAGAGAACGAGGATCTGAATATTTTTCTTAAACAGTTGAATGCACATTCTCAGTAAGGGAGGAGGAAAGTGCAATGGCAGTGTGACACTGAATAACACACAGGAAGGGATCCCTGTGTGTCCCTATTGGACTGGAGGGTTCTGCATGAGGCCCAGCTAGCCCTTCAGTATAGCCAGGAGTGGGAGAAAGGAAGCCCAGCAGTAGTCAAGAGTTTGGGAAGGTCTCTGAGTACACACCAGAGGCTCGAGGGCAACAGCCAAGGCACTGCTACACACCAAAAGCCAAGGGGTTTTGATGGATTCTTTTATTAACTGAAGTTCTGCTCAGGACAGTCCATTTTAGGCTTTCAAAATGACAAACTTCATTTTCCCTCCACCTACACCACTACAGCACATCTGATGCTGTAAGGTGTGTCACTCAGAACACATCATCATCTTTCCAGCTCCGGTACTGTTTGCACACATAAAGTATCATCCATTTGATTAATAAATGATCATCCAGAGCAGCCAACCCAGCAATTAAAGGATTTAAAAAAAATTGAGAAAGGGTGAAAAAAGTCTTCCATAGGAAAATTTTGTAAATGAGTTGAAAACCATTCTCAAAGAAATGGTTTCTCTCTTAGTCATCAGTACCTGCTATTCTTTATCCTTCAGACGTATGGAAGACATTCCTGCTCTGCAGTCAGCCAAGAAAGCTGTTTAGTAAGTGCATGTTAATGTAGAAACAGAAAATACTGTTGAAACAAAACAGAAACAGTAATTTAACATGAGCATCTTACTTATTGAAGACTTTCTTCTCAAGCCGGGAACGGGAAGTGTTTGCCTGTTGCTTCAGGTCTGTCAGATTCGGATATTTTTTCTTCTTCCCTTGCTTCTTCTGTCCTTTCCCATTATTTTTAGAGGAACCAAGATCCAGTCCTGTAGCAGCTTCAACTTCTCTCATGAATTCTGGATCCCTCCACTCTGTTTAAAAGACAAAGTATGGACTTTGAAACTCCAAACCCAGGGAGGATTTGCAGTTCCTAAGGAACAGGTTCTTGTCACCACTGGACAAGGGCAGACTCACTGTGCTCTAAGCTGCACACACAAGGGAAGGGGAGGATAAAGCAGCTGGCCAAAATGACAGACCTTGATGAAAAAGCCCTGCCAGTCTGGGGTGAGTACCTATTATTGGCTGCCGTGGGTTAAACTGTTCAGTAGGAAAACTTCAGTCAAGTTTTAGCAGTTGTATACTAGCAAAATTCCAAGGAAAATATTCCATGTAGGAGAGGTGACATAAACAGAGTGATTATTATTTAGAAATTGAAAATGCCAAAAATGTAGCCGAGGAACTTATCTTCAGAAATAAATTCTGAATAAGCCTAAAAATAAACCTAACAAAAATTAAATATGTCAACTTTTGAGCAGAGTACGGGTGACAACATTGGGACTTTTTTGCATTAATAATATTTGCTTTAAAGCATGAACTGGAATAAAATTCTTGAATAGGACAAAACAGTCCTGTTTCCATGGGCCACATTTTGCATCTAAAAAAGATACTACTTTCTAAGCATCCCACATTTCCTCAGTTTAATTATCTAAATCAAGTTTCTTCTCTTGACAATGGCACAAGTTAATTTATCTAATCAAAACCCTTTTTTTACAGTTTTATCAAAACCTTAATGCTTCAGGATCCAGCCATACACTGTAAATGGATTCTGATCCTAGATGCCACCATGGGAAAAAGCATGAACAATTTAGACTGGAAACTCTTTGAGGAAGCCGTGGTCTTCCACCTTTAGTGGAGTCTTGTGTACCAGAACAAGGTAACAGAGTACAAAGTAAAAATGTGGCTGCAGGATGGACACCTGCAAGGGGGAAATTCAGGAAAATTGCATTGAATTATAAAGATTTTGAGGTTGAAAAAAAATGTAGGAAGTACCACTTCAAAGAGAACATGCTCCAAACTCAGCATAATCTGTATTTTAACAACAGGACTTGTCAGTCATTCATCACAGTTTCCTGCATGTTTGTCAGCCTTCAGAAATTGTAAGGCAAAAAGTCTACTACTCTTACTTAGCATCTTTGTAGATATAGAAAAATAAACAGTCCTAAAGGACTATACAATTTCTTTTATACACCAACATGGTCCCTGAGTGTGACAAATACCAGTAACAACATTTCAGGAAGGTCAGAGGCAATGTTCTCACTTAAGAACATGGTGTTAAGGAATACCAGAGCAATTTTCCAAGGAAAAGTTAGATTTAACCTACTATCATACATGAAAGCAAGGACTGATTAAAATCCAACAGACCAAAAAGCAGGAGGAAAACGAAGCTGTTCAAGAGCTGAGCAGAAGAGGTAAAAAGGGAGAAAATGGAACACATAAACTTGATAGATCATAAGACCTCACAGACTTTTTTTTTTTTTGAAGTGAAGGAATACAGAACAGCACAATTCAGATACAGGAACGATTAATCCAAGATTAAGGAAAACTGTCTAAACAGTTTATCTCCCAGTAATAAGAAGGCGTCACAGTTTAGGAACCCCATGAATGGAGCAATTGTTTAAACACAACGAAAAAATGCCGGCATCCAGTAGAGATGAAATGAGCATTTGAGTAAAATGAAGGAGCAATTTAAAAGCTTTTGAGAAAAATCAATAGAATGCCAGGGAAGAGCAGGCTTTTTGAGCATTGATGGGCCCCTAAAGCTCTTCATACATTGTTACTGAGTTTAGCAGCAGGGAAAAGAAAATTACACAGTTTGCAAGGGTAGGCGGGAATCAATACTGTAGTTAGTAAAGAGATGCTATTTCACATCTGAGTGGCCAGCGGCCTGCCTGCACCAGCCTGTCCTGATACCTGTTTGTTAACAAGTCACTAAGGGCTGAAAAACCAGATACTCTTCAGGGTTGACACAAAAAATAGGCACTTAATTTGCTCCTGTGTGCGAACTATTGGAAAAGGATGAACGCTGCAGATTAGCGGGTCAGCGTAATCCCACCTGATTCACTGTTTCAGGACTGGAGAGCCCAAAGCACCATTTTGTGGACATTAGCTAGAATTTCAAATTTTATACTAAGATTAAAAAAATGCTCCATAATAACAGTGACAGTGCTGCCAAAACACAGTCATTATCACACAAACTGTATTACTTTTATATAACTGTTTCCCCCTTTTAATCACATAAAGATAAAAATAAACCTACCATCCAGCAGGAAGGAGATACAGGAAGAATTTTGGTGCAATTTAACCCCACAGTTGATCCCCAAATTTTTTTTTCAACATTTTTCAAACTGTCATCATTATTAAATGTTGTTGTCAATCATAAGACCAAAGTACTCCCTGTACAGTGGGTTTCCACTTGCATATTTTCCATAGCAACACTGCTCAGACTTGCTCCAAGATCTTCCTAACAAAAAAACCCTCAAAATCCAAACATCAGTGCAAACCAACCAAACACACCCCTCTAAACCACAAGCCTCGAACAAACAAAAAACCATTTTCAAAGGTTGATGAAAATATTATAAAGCAAATATAAAACCAGCAAGGCACAGGAAAAAAGAAAGCAACAAAAAGCAGTGGATAAAAGTATTTAGTGACATCTGGTATATGTATGGCTTTAGAAATCTGGAAGGTTTTGTCCAGTAGATTAAGTGCCACAGCTTGTGCAGTATTTCCCCAGCCAGATGGGATGGACCTTTGTGTGACACCTCAGCTTAACAACCACACTCAATAATGCAATGCCAACACTGGTTTGGGACTAACATACACATCCTTGTGGGCCAGAGGTGAGAAGCCTCTAACAACACCGAGCTGACACTGTAATAAAAATAAATACTGTGTCTAGCCTCAAGCAATGGCAATTTCACAGGGAAAAAAAGAATCAATATTTTTCAGTGCAAGTGATTTTTATACCAGAGTATTAATTTCTAGTTCAAGATTTCAACTACACCTACTAGTTTAACTTGCTAGTTTTAGTTCGTCATAACCAAGCTGGGAACTTTCTTCAACACAACACCCACATTCCTGCCCTGGTTTCGCTGTGACAATCCAACAGTGTCCATGCTGTTGGCTGGATGCCAGTTTAAAACACTTACTCCACCTGGACAGGGATGGAAACCACCCGGAAAAGTAGCACTTTGACACCTGCAAATACCAGGTGGTGTTCAGTAACTGCTGCACTGGTGTGGTGCTCTAATGGCCAAGCACAGTCACTCAAAGATGGCCAAATCAGTACCAAAGGACCCTGGGTGGGTCAGTTGTGTGTTTAAATGCACATTAATTCGACATGGACCTTTGTGAATACAGATCAGAAGAGGTTTTATTGAAGGTTCAGTAGCTTCGTTAATAATATGTCTAACTCTGAAACACTGAGTCAGTCAGACCTTAAGTGAGAACTAACTCCTTCAAGGGAGTATTCTATAAGAAATCAAAATGCAAATGCCCATGGGTGAGTTTAATTAGAATGCAGAATACTTACCTAGAATAAATAGTTTAAAACAGAGAAAAGTAAGTCCTGCTGGAAGAAGGAAGATTAAAGAAAAGCTTTGAAAACAAATCTGTCCCCTCCAATTATACGCTATGTCTTTGCTGGACACATCCCTCTCTCCTGTCTTCCTTTGCAGTCTATCAACTTCCAGTGCCTTCCTCGTTGCAGTCCCCCAGGTATCTTCTGTCTATCATTAATGAGGTTTAGTTGTACTATTGCAACGAAGTCTCTTATTCCCCCTGGAAGTCCTCCTGCCCAGGTACTCATTGCCTGCTGTTCTTCTCATTCCCTGCACTCCTTACCTAGCAGTCCAGAGCTGCACTCTGCCTAAAAATGCTCAAATAATAACCTTGGGGAAGGATAAGCCTTCCCCTCTACACCTGAAAGCTGTAGCCAAGATGCAAGGAGAAGGCCATTAATTTTGTTGCCCATCCACAATTGCCTAAAATCAAAATCCAGAGTATTGCACAGTAACATGTAAACAATTAGACAGCAAAGCTCTGCTTGCTGCCTTCCTCAAGCCCATCACAAACATCCCTACTAGAACTTGCAGATTAGTTATTATGCCAATAAAGTAAAGCCCAAGGTGAGCACTTCTCTAGCTCAGAGGATTTTCTAGCAATGCTGCACAGACGCACAGCATAACAAGGCCAAAAATTCTCCTTCTAAAACACAAATAGTAAGTCTGTAGATATGGGAAATATAGACTATGAGAGATATGAACAGATACAGGAAAAACAAGTTCTCACATTGTGACAAAACATATCCTCTCCCAGTATTCGTGGGAACACAACGATCCCAATAATATCATCATTATATTGCATAAATCACCACTGCTAGGTACCAGCAACATTAGATGACTTCAGAAGCATGGAACAGTTACTGTCAAGCATCTCCCAGGGAATAGGTTTAATCATCCTTGATGAACATGTTCCTTTAAGACAAAGGCTATAACTCCTCTATCTGAGCAGTGTTGGGAACATTGCAGTAACTACTGGAAATAAAGCACAAATGCAATGTTAACCTTATTCTGTGTACACATGTGCCCATGTTCATCATATGAGCAAATGAGCTGCAAATTAAAATCACCTGGAATGTAAATGGGAGAATGTGGTTAAGAGTGAAAGAGGCAACAGGTATCTCCCACCTCTGCCTAATACTTTTTTTAATTTTAATTTTTTTTTAAGATGCTATGCAGACACAGACCTGGCTGGGCTGCTTGCTTCTCAAACCTCATCTTTTCTTCTCTGGCTCTGTCCTCTGCGTTCACAGGAATCCCAGAGTCATCCCGAGGAATTATCTTTCCATGGAAAGGGCACTTGAGAAAGAAAGAGGAAAAAAATAAAACCCATGAAACTTTTGAATGAAAAGAAAATGCTTACATTTCATTCAACACAACTTAAAGCCGGACACTGGAATTGAGCGACAAAACTACACGTGATTCCCAGTCCCCCTTAGAAAACATTAGAATCCCATAAACATCATGTGTTTAATATGTTCAGAATCTTAAAGAAATTAGGTCTGTTTGATACAAATATCCTATTTCAAGAGACCAGGTAGCACATTTTGTTAAGTCTGGAACTAGGGCACCAATGCTGCATCGTTTACTAATCCCATTAAATTATTTCCGTGCATTCAGATCCTTCAATCTCAGATAATACAGGAAAAACAGGGATACTAGAAGTATTTAAGCAAACTAGTTCTGCTCAACAAAACTCATAATTTTGAGGATGTGTAGAATTTAGCTTTCATAAAACCCAGTTTGTAAATACAACTTCTTTGCCCCTCAAACACATAAGTTTCTAAAACCAGTTAATATCAAATATGCCCCTAAATAAGGAAAAATTTTCAGAAAAAAATACCTATTTCTGCCTTACTGCCAGGTAAGGCATCACAGTATATACATCACAGTAATAAACAAAATACAAATAACCTATAATGAATGCCAAAAACATTTAAGAGTTCTTTAAATGTTTACAGCTTCTTTACCAAAAGGCTGTTTCCCACATGAAGCAAATATTAACAATGAACTTCTCCAGACACAGAGTTCTTCCACTCCCTTGAGCTGTATTTACAATGTGAAATAAACTTTTATGTGTATGTTTTAGGGAGATCTCCTTCAGATAGCACAGATCTTGGAAGTTATGTAACTTGATGCCTACCTTAACTCGATCTTGCCTTTCACACAGACTCCCATCGGGCATTGGTGCCCGACACTTATGTTTCACTGGCTCGAACTTGCCAGCGAATGTTATATATCTAGTTTTTAACATTTCCGTTATTTCTTTATTTTCCACCTCTTCCTCTACTTCACTGGGTGCCCAAAATCGATGCTCAGATGTAAATCTGGGAAAACAACAAATGAAAATTACCCACAAAGTTGTAAGAAAGCACATAAAGACACCAGTATCAACCTGTGCTGAACTCACATGTGAAAGGAAGGGAAGCTTTATTAGTGAATTTAAAAAACCTCTACGACTCTACCAGTCTTTCTTATGACTCCTATATTATGAAGATGCTTTCAAAATATCACCAAAGTCTCTCCAGTATTGATTTCCTGCTTAACCTGCTAAGCTATTACAAGTACTTGGCTTTAGTTCATGATCAGACATCTAGAGTCAGTTATCCGATATAGGATTCAGTGAATAACTTTGTAATTCTGTAGTTAACATTCTTCATAACAAAATACTTCTATGATTAAACACAAGACAGATCAAGGAGGAAACAGCTTGATCTTAACTGTACTCCTGCAGCAGCAGAGAAGCAGAAGCTGAAATCAGAATATGTTGCAATACACTGAGATCAAGGGAAAGAGCAAACAATCGGCTGAGCTTTATACAGTCTTTCCTCCAGGTTCTCCTTTACAGGGCCTGTAAGTCTGAAAAATTAGCAGGTGTTCTTCTAGGAAATTCAGCTAATCCATTGAAAATCTATTTTAAAATTAGGCACCTCACCTGTATTTACAGACACATATAGGCAAACAAACAGAGAAGATCGGTGCCATGTCAGTGGACATAGAGAGTGGGAGGGGAGGGCAGCGAGGACCCTTGGGTGATGCAGTATTTCCAAATTTTCTCAACAGCATTCGTATAATTTCATTTTAGCCACCCTAAGCTGCCAATAGTCTGTAATGAGAAACAGGCAAGCGCAGAGGGCAATTACCTGACTCATTTTAGATGCTAATCTTAGAAGGCAATGATTGTCTCTCTGATGGTAAATGTTTCTTTTCTCCTAATCATGGAAAGAAATTAGCGTGACCAGCTTAAGTTTAGGTATCTAATTTTAAGATATCTGATGTTAAACAACAATAATCTCACCCAAACTTTAAGGAAATATGAATCTGAAGAGGAAAAAAATACAGCTAAACTAAGGGGAAAAAAAAATCCAGCCTCCATGTCTGCTGCTTATTACAAGCAAAATGGAGATACCAAATGATAAATGTCTCAATAAGGACATAAAATTCACAAAGGACACTTCGCAATCCCTTTCTTCTACACAGCTCTTCCACCCAATCAGTTCCAGACTTATTTGAGAGGATTTTCTCTATCCACATCCAATTCCTCTCAATCATGCATATCCTTGGATGTCATTCCTACTTCTGAGACTTTGCCTTCTGTGGACCACAGAGCCATACATCCGTGATCACTGGCTTCACTAGTCACACCAATCTCAATTCAGCAAAGCACATAAGCCAGCAATTGAAAGAATTACTTTAGAGAGCCTGAAGAGTTTTGATGAATTTTATCTAAGCAAGTTTTCAGCAGATAACAAGGGGAAAAAAAAAAAAAAAGAAGAGGAAAATACCTGACCTTAGCAACCTATAATATATACAGGTGCTGGTTTTACTGCAACAGCTGACCATTTAAAACTATGTAAAGAGATTAGAACTAGGTTAAAAAAGGGATTAAGCAAATTTTGAAGTATCTTCATGATTTGCCAAGTCATCAGAAAAACGTTCAACAAGTAGAATCCTTATTAAACAGACTGATTCTATCCAGTAAGTTCTGCACTGATACACCTCATTAGTTCCAGATAAATACCAACCTGTATAAAGTACAAATAACTTCCTTCTGGTAAATTAGGACATAAAGGCAAAAGAGTTCCAGAG
The DNA here is from genome assembly GCF_003945595.2 of Pipra filicauda. Classification (NCBI taxonomy): domain Eukaryota; kingdom Metazoa; phylum Chordata; class Aves; order Passeriformes; family Pipridae; genus Pipra; species Pipra filicauda. Next base: position 3,080,217 of record NW_024104432.1, read on the forward strand.
GACCTTAGTTCGGCATTAAACATAATAATATGTTTCCACAATTTTTGGTTATACAAAAAGTTTTCAATTACACATTTCTGCAAACTATAGCATACACAAAAAACCCCCAAACCCTAAGAGTCTTTCTAATATATCAGTATGACTTTAGTCTAACATTTGAATGGTACAGTATTTTAGCTTCAGGAATTATATGGCAAGACAATGAACAGAAGAATGAAATAAATTTATTATTTGCTTAGTTTAATGCAGTGCTGAAAACAAGACTGACTGCTAGCTCTGTGTTACTAACTCTGCAGCCACACAGAGGGGACAGCATTCCTAAAAAGACACCATGCAGGATTTTTACGTGCATGGTAGTCTTACAGAAACTCTGTAAAATTCTAGTGTCCTCTGGTGGTCTGAACTCCCTTCCCCCTCTAAATTATCAAATTACAGTTACATGAGAATCAAGAAGCATTTAACAGTTGTGCATACCAACCTTTCCAATCAGGAAACAGTTCTATTTAATAATTTTTCTGTCTCACTTCCCTTAAATATGCATCCAACAAATGTAAAAAAACATTAAAATTATGTTTTACTCTATGTATCATTGATCAGTATTTGGGGACTGGACTTAAAATAGCCTAAGTCCTACACAGATATTAATAAATACTATTGTTTCCTACAAGCATATAACTTACTTTCTCCCAACATGATTTACAAGCAGGTGAGAGAAGAAAAACGCAGTGGTAATTCCCAAAGTTTTCCGATTTCTTGTTGTAAGTTAAGCAACATTTTAAAAAACAATTTTAATTGTTTGAAAAAATTATGCATGTGACAAGTAAAACATTTGTAAGATGAATCAGAAGGGGAACAGATAATCAGTCAAAAGATAAAAAAGATCACCTCACTCCCACTTATAGAGTGTTCCTGATCCAAATAATAGAGGCTTTAATACATGAGGAAGAATACAAGACAAATAATGGTTAACAAAAATCTAAAAGAAAGACAAGCTACTGGAGAAATGTTGCATTCTTTCACCAAATTTATGAACATATTAAGTCCTAAAATGATGGGAAACTTATAAAAAAATTGAATAGATGTAACCTCTAAAACCAGATGCTTACAGAGATCCTGAAGCAAGTGCAAAATGGGCTAATTCAAACAGCCTAGCCAGAGTCAGTGCTGCACCAACTATCCTACTCTGCTCTCAAGAGTAAGCTGATTTAATTCAAGGAGGAGGGTAGATGAATTTAGAAGGTCCATGCTATCCAAAACAATCTGCTGACAGCAGACTCTACACAGTACAACACTGTGCTGTATACAATACCCACCCCTCCAAAAAAAAAAAAAAAAAGTACTACTACAGTTTCATAAGCTCATTTTAAGAGTTCTTAAACTAGTTTAATGAGTTGTGTGAGTGAAGGCAGAAGTAGGGAAAATTGTTCAGCCCAAACTTTTGTCAAGCTCACAGTTACTGTCACTTTCTAAACAAAACTTCTTTAGAAAATCATCTTCCTGGTAGCTACATTCTCACTATCAAAATCTTAATTTATTGTAAATGCTATGACTAAGTAAGTATACTACTAAGGAAGTGAAGTGGAAAGACTTTTCCTCTTCAAATTTAAAAAATTCAAATTCCATACACATCCCATATGTGTTGCCTGTTTTCCAATTTGCTTTTTTTCCCTAAGCATCTTATAGAGCCAGTATGTGTGCATATAGAAAAGGTAAGGGAGTTGGCCAATAACTACCTTAATTTCTCAATGAATATATTTTATACCCGGGGTCAATGGTATTGTGTGTGCAGTTACTTAAATTATCTTTAGTTAGATTGGCATATCTGTAGTTATAGACTATAAGGCTCAGAAGTGTGCCCTCTATTTTATTGGGAAGCATAAAAATAAAACAGTACAGCACAAACCAGACAGGCAGTGAAATATGTTTCTGATTTCACTTATGACTTGAGTAACTCATCTGCAATGTAAAATAAGGCTTTACTTCCTTTTTGGCATTATCACAGACAAATGCTTCTTAAAGCCCTGCTGAAAATCTTAACCATTTTACAGGTTTTGAAGAGCCTACACCACATGAGATGGAACCCAAAGCTTGGAGTGACTGTGGCAGAGCACTGTTATCTATCCAAGTGCACCAGTTTTCACTAATTTAAAGGATACTCAGCATTTTATGCAGTCTGGTACAGGGGCAGATTTCCCTTTGTTCTGTTCTGCCAACACTATTTTAACTCTGTGATCATGGGTTGGTTTTCTCGATTTGTTTTGGTAAGAAAACAAACTAAGTTACAGTGATACTGCTAAGAATATAAGAGCTTCATTTGCAACCCAGCCAGTCAATGATTTTGGACTTTTTCAAGCCAGGTTTGGTACACACTGCTAGTAAAGTTCTGGTGGACTTAGAGGAAACTTATACATAAAGGGAAGAGTTTGCATCCCAACTTTCATTTAAAAATACTAAAAGGGGTTTATAACTGACTCCTAGAAAGAAGTTCGGATGGATACCTACCAGCTCTTCTCCCCAGCACTGCTCAAGCTTTCCCTAAGTCAGCACTGACTCGTGAAACACAAAACCTTCCCAGACAAGAATGGCAAGTGAAAGATCCGAATTCAAATCCTGTAACTGCCACCTTTTTCTTGTGAGACTGAATAAGCATATCAATTTCCTCAGCTACCACTCTGTAAAGTCAGGAAAAATACCCCTGACACCTCCCCAGAGTTTCTCCTGCCTTCCCTGCTACTTATTTAGACAGCAAAGTCTCCAGCTGAGGGAATGTCTATCACGCACTTGGGCAGAGCACTTTGCATAATGAGGTGCCAACTTAAATTGGAGTAACTGATTCCATGCTGCACACATGAAAAGAGCAGAAAAAAAAGTGTGCTTTGAAGCATCAAAGGATATTTAATTAGTATCACATCTTCTCAAAACAAATAACATTTAGAGGTAGAATTTCTGACTTTGTTTATGGGTCCTACAACACAAGGGAAAGGAGAAAAGTAATTATCAAAAGAAATAGCAGTCACCCCACTGCATGACCTCTGAGTACAAGTAAATCTATTTATTTGTTTAATTTGTCTTAAAAGAAAAAGAGCATTACTTGAGAATCTTCCCAGCACTTGGCTGATCCTCTCCCCAGTAGTGAAGATCTAATCCAAAAGGCATGAGAGGAGCTTTAGCTCTTTCTTCCTCTAGTTTTCTTCTCTTACCGTCAGGATCTTCCAAGGCTGCTGCCTCAGGAGCTGCAGATTCACTGGAGAAAATTGATGAAAAGTCAACACAGAAAACAGCAATGATCACAACAACTTTTTCTTTGTTTTCATTAGATTTTTCAGATGACCAACACTAATATTACCTTAGATCTAGGCAGGAGCTACAGATGTGGTACTGGAAATCATTTTTATAAAGAACTTACTATGGTAAATTCATGCCCATGTTTGCATGGCAGTGACATAGATTGCAAAGTCTTTGTTTTGTTGACAAAACTCCACCTTGTAATATACTCATCATGCAATACCACTACAGAATTCATTATTCTTACTGACAGAGCTTCACAGTCTTAGTCACCGTACCGAAACACTAAATTTTTAAAGATTAAAAGTCATAATGTACACCTGAATACTCCAAACTCTGGAGTTCTAATGAAGCAAGCCCCTTTCTCAGATTACATTCCAGTTTGCTAGGTTTTGGGTGCTTTCCTGGCCAATGCAGAAGTGTCTTTCCAGGAAATGCCATTAAATAGGTGACTCCCAGTTTTATCCCAAATCCCAGATAAATGTAGGCAAGGCTGGAGGTCTACCAAAATTTGAACAGGATTGACAACAAATATGAACAACTGTAAAACACCTCCAGGTAGCACTGACAGCTAAAGTTATTGGGGAACCAAGAGATGGCTGCAACTAGTTGCTAATATAGTATTAGGATATGTTCTGTTTGGCTGCAAACAAAAAAACACCTGAATAAATAGGGATATGATTTTTTGTTAGCAAAGAAGGGAACAGTATATTTTCATAAAGGCCATTTACACCAAATAAAAGTAAATTAATCAGGAAGTAAAAGATTCCTTAAGATCCTGGTGCAATCATCAGCAAAATCCCAAATATTAAGCAATGAATGTTACTTCAAACTGAAACCAAGACAGCCTTAGCAGCTGGCCTAGTTCATGAATGCTTTTCTGTGTGCTGTCGTGACTAATAAACACAAGAGCGAGAGGATTCTACAAGAATTAAAAGAAAGCTAACCTGGTGTGAGGAGGTGGTAACTTTGGCAGTTTGTCTCTAATGAGTTTCAGTGTGGCAGCTGCACAGGTTGGATCAAGTTCATCTTCGTTCCCTTTCGGCTGCGCGCGGGAGCTCAGTGGAGCTGGTCCTGCTGACACCTTCCCCACCGGAGCTTTTGGAGCTGCCTGGGGTTCTAGCCCTGCAAAAAAAATTGATGTTTAGGAGTGACTCACTTCTCACACCCTCACAGTGGGACCAAGCAGCCCAGGGTGCTGATTACATGTCTTACAGCCTTCAGTTTGCACTGGACATCAATCCCACTCTGTGATATTTATGCCTGTGAAATTTTTCTCATTTTGGAACAGATATATACTGAGTAACTACAGCAAATCAAGTTTTAAATTTGTATGACATGATGTGACAACAAAGAATGATGTTACTTCGTTCACCTTGGAGAGAAGGATTTTACAATACATGTTTGCCCAAACTGCAATACTGCTTTTTGTATATAAGTTTCCAGTGTCACAACTGCTTGCTGGTACATCATTTCTGTACTCAGGGTTATATTAGGGTAAAATAGGAAAAAGGAACTACTGGCACTACTGTTTAATACCTAGAGCCCCCAAAGACATCTAAGAGTAGGAGAAAGCAAAAAAAAAAAAGCCACACATCCATATCCTCCTGTCTGCTAAGATTAATTCTTTGTGGTGTCTCAGCAAAAAATCCTGCTGAAACTGTTCATCCTGGCAAGGAGAAGCCACATCTGGATGGGGATTCACTGCAACACAGGACTGATAAGAAGGGGAACCATCATCAGCCAGAACAGCTGGCTGGGAAGCACATCCAATGAAAAAAACAAAGCACGTGTGAGGCACACCTCTGCTCTTTGATGAATCTCAGTTACCATATTGAGAATGTAAAACAAAACAGCCTCTTCTTCTTCCTGATTTGTTAAGGGGCAGCACCACTGAGTTGAGTTTTAATTCTTAAATATAACCGCAAACGGAATTATCCAGAGAACATTCTTTTTTCACAGATACTAAACCACACAATTTGCCAAGAGGAAACATCCAAGTGCTGGCAGGAGCAGCAAGTACCCCCCCCCAGAGTGTGCTCCACAGACAGCAAAGGCCTGAGCTACACCTGAGGAACAAGCCCCTCTGCAGGGCAGCACCAGGCACTGATGTTCAGCACCAGCAGCTTAATTACTGTAGGGCAACTTAATTACTTTGTACAGCCAGATTAGAGAGTCAGCACGGGCTGTAAGACAGCACTTGCCTCTACCTGCTGAGCTAGAGAAGCAGTTCTATTAGTCAGGAGTGGAAACAAGAACTTTTCAGCCAACGACAGCTAAAACTGTAAAAATGAGATCCCTCACACTAATGTAACAGACTGTATTTGTCTCCTCAGAAAGCCTTCTTATAAAATAATTTATTGAAATGCAAGGTCTCATCCCTCAAAAAAAAAAAACCCTCTAAATTAATACAAGAAGGTCATGGTTTCACAAAACTAAAGTTTTTAGCAAATGATCTCAGTCTTCTTATGAAAAGCAACCAAAGTTTAACTAACATATTTTAGCCATTATATGTCACTTTTAGTCTCTTGCCCAATTCTAGCCAGTCTTGAAGCTGCAACCAGAAGTATTCTTGTTTTGCTAGTCATTAAATGTATCACAAGACATCAAGTAGAAAAGGAAACGCTAATGTGATATCTAAGACCTGCCCTCTGAGCAGGGAAATTGCAAGACCCACAGTGGCAGGTGGCTTTGGTACACAAAATATTTTCATTTCAGAGGAAAACATATTTTTCACAAACAAAATCAGATATATTTACCCTGACCCCTCTTTCCACCTTTTAAAGTGTTTCAGTAATTCATTCTGACCTTGATTCATTTGCACCACTCATTCCCTTTAGCCTATGGAATGCAACCCATGGCATTGCTGACTCAAGTCACAGGTCAAGGTGCTGAGGCATCAACCATCAAGATCCACCCCCTGGATACATATGGGTCTACATTTTCCAAGCACCAAGATCAGGAACTAAGTCCTTGTGCAGGAAATGACATCTCGTCTTTGTTTTCCAAAGCTCCAAACTCAAGGCACTGAGAAAGATGCCCTGTCAGCCTCCTGTTTAACCAAGTTCCTAGATATACTCTCCCCAGAGAGAGCTGACAATCCTAATTCAAAATCCAGAGAACTGGAGCCTTTCAGAAGGAGAGAAGAAACAAAAGTAAACATCCAGTTAAATCTGGCTTGTATGCATGTGTAGCCTTTAAATTTTGTTGCATATAGCAAATGGTCACTTAATTCCCAGATTTTCTGAATACAACTACCTCCAGAAAAAAAGTGAGCACCCCTGAATACTCTCAAGGACGAGGACTCTTCTCAGACCATCTGAGATCACAAGTCTCTCTCTAGTATGGCTTCTACTGGTAACAATGAAGGGAAACGTTTTAAGGGCAAGAGCAGTAATGACCATGGCAGCAGATGGCTTACCTGTCTCCTTCAAAACAATGAGGGAAGGAAATAGGATCTGGAGAAGGAAAGAGGATGAGACTACTAGCCAACAGCAGTTAACAAGCTCTCACAGAGACTTCTCTGCTTTCTACTTTCTCTCCCATGACAGCTCAATACATTCCTTCTGCTTACCCAGTGCATGACACAGAGAAAGATGGCTGAAGTAAGTATACAAGATGCAATGTGGGTGTGATAGTGTTTTCCCATGTCCATAAAGAGACCAGAGCCAGCTCTGGCAGGCTGATGCATTCCACCTCTCCTAAGAAAAGGCTACTGGAGTATCATGTAGATACCCCACAGGGGTGAACACACATCTGAGAGTGGGTATTTCAGTAGCACCAGTCTGGCAGCTGTCCCAGAAAGACTTCAGCAAGTACCCAGCAGTCTGAACATTCACAGGCAGGAAGGATTGCAGAGGGACAGAAGGACATTCACTGCAGTCTGAAGCCAGTGTCAAACCCAGCTTTTCCCCAACTTCTTGTTCTGCTCTCTGGAAAACACTCCAAAACCAAAGCTGGATTCCTAAGGCAGTGCATCTTCAAAGACAGTGCTGCTCAAGCTGTCCAGTGGTTCCTGGGAACTGAAGTTAGCATGAACCGCGATACTAAGAGGGATCACCCCTTTCTAATTTTTATGTCCTCAGACTGGAGGTTAGACCCTGCCTCCCAGCTGTTGGCAGCCACAGCCCACCCTGCTGTTGGCTGGTGATGCTGCTGAGCACCCCTGACACTACTACTCCCTTACTCACTCCTGCCCACTCCACACACTCCTGTGAAAGCTGTGAACACACTACTTTCACCATGTTATCCAACTTCCTCTCTGAAGTCAACAAGGCTTTAAAGAACATTGTTAAAAAGTAATTTAAAGGACTGATCTGTGCATTGGGAAGAGTCTCAAAATTAGCAGAAGAACCAGGAATAAGGGAAGTGATAATTAAATATAAAAGGATGGATCTAAGCAGAGAAATATCTAGGCTAAATAGAAAAAGAAATTATCTCATTACACTTATTAGGCTGCAGACTTGTTCTTCAAAAGGGATAATGGTGCCTCCACAAAAATGTTCTTTTAAAACAGCACTTCAGTGAAATAATAATGCAGGAATTTTGAATTTATGCCTTTGAAAAGGGGGCAGGACAGGGCTCCTTCTCAGCTCTTGTCATAGGATGGAAAGGGAAAAAGCCCCTCTCAGGTGCTTTGTATCAAAGTGTAGCAGAATTAACCCAGAAGAGTGTTATAACCATACTTAAGTATCATCAGTATTTGGAAAAGTGAACTTCCTTTTATGACAGAAACAAACAGGCCCTTTGGCATGAACAAGGTTAACTGAGAAGAATATATCATAGACTGTATCTGCAATGTAGAATTGCTTAGACTGTATTTAGAATTTTAAATTTCTTTTTTTACTTTTTTTTTAATGGAGACTTTCTGAAAAGCATTGTTTAAAGCATGTGTACTATTTACAAATAGTAAAAAGTCAGAAGATAGCATGTTTGTGTCAGAACATAGCACCTTTTCTCTCATCTTCAGAGAAAAATGTGCATGTATATTAAAAGTGCATATGCAATAAAGATCTCAGAAACCCCTATTTTTTTTCCATTTGTTTCCTGTGCTGTTTACAGAAAACATGATTGCTTGTTCACTACACTGATTTTGTTGGGGAGGAGGAGGGGAACAGCAGTGACAAGCAGTCAGCAACACACAGAAAAGGCAAGAAAGATAAATGGACAATGTGACATTTAGACAGATAAAATCACATCCAAAAGATCAATATAGGAATTCTTAAGAGTTACAAGAGCAAAATATTTTCTCATTGATTTCTTATTTTAAACCATTAACAGAAAAATAGCTAAAAGTAAATACACTACAACATCAGTAATACCACCTCCATTATGGAGTTTTAAAAGAATATTTGTGTATGAAATTTGTTTTTGCAAACAAGATAAAGACAAGAGTCACCACACAGAAAGCCCCAGCTGAATGGTGTCCAATGTCAGGGTGGGGATGCTTTGTTTTGGTTTTAAGATATAGATTAAGTACAGTTTTTAAAGTAAAATTCATATTAAGAATTCTGCTGCTCTGTGTGGTTTATTTAACCAAGTACAGTACCTGGGTTCAAACTGTTCCAATAGCAGCTCTGAGAAAGAATCATAAAAATGTTTAAATCCCCTTTTTTGTTTAAATTGACCAAATGGCACCTATTTGCCTGAAGCAATAAAGTAGACCATGTTCACAAGACAGATCGATAGAAGGAAAGAGAGAGGCTGGGGTTTCAGCTGAAGTTAGGCTGCTGAATGCTGACATTATTGATTTTAGCTAGTTCAGCTGGCCTTGTAATTAAAATGTAAATTTGAGAAAGAGATTATGTCCTGACAGAAATGGTGGGATTAGGGGGAGATAAAAGCCCCTCAGTGAAAATTCAGAGAAAGAGCAAGCACAGGTTTCCTCAGCTGTGTGGATTTAGACGAAATCTAGCTACTTCAGATTCACTTAAGTTTAACTGAAAAAACGGAGATAGAATATAAACAGGTATTATGGACTTCAACTTTCCTGAAAAAAAATTAATAATTTCTGTTTCCCATTTGTTGAATCTTAGTCAAGCCAAGAGTATGTGATTTATATTAGCACAAGCACTCTCCAAGATTGTCAGGAAAATCCAGCGGTTCAGGTACAATATTTCCCCACTTACTCTATTGTGCTCACAATGAAAATGCCTGCCTATATTTTTACTCAGAAGCATAATAAGCTTTAGTCCTAAGTGAATAGGACTTTGCAAAGCTTCCTTCATATGGACGTGCAGACCAGAAGATGCTGAAATGACAGAGGTGGCTTTAGCAAATATTCTCACAGAGCACATCAGCTGTGCATGCACTCAGAGCAACTTACTGGATGGACAACTGCACATTTTAGTATTTCTGTATAAATTACACTACTTTTAAAAGTTTTCAAGGGGTCTTTATAAGCAAAGATTGTAAAAAAAACAAAAAAAAGATATCCTCAGTGCCTTTGAATGCAGCTGTGCTCATTTACATGTAAGTAAAATATTGGAATTCCTCTTTGGAAATTCAAATTAAAGAAAAAAGATAACTATGTTAGTTAATAAGAGGAGTTAATTAACATTACATAAATACTTTCTTTGGCCTACTGATATTACAGAATATATTAATCTGTTATAGTGTTACCTCTCATTAATTAAACCAATTTATTACTGGTTTACAATCATAGTTACGAACCAGAAAAAAACCAAAGATGCAGAGTTTATACTAAATGCTTTCTACACCTTACACCCTGATGTCTTAAACTTCTTGCTTATCATGGCCATTGCATAGTTCCTCTGAGGCATTCTACTATCACAAACCACTCAAAAGTATATCAACATCTTGTGCAGTGACTATTAGTTTCCAAGAACTTCAGTAGAACTCAACTACATCCCATGTCCTGTTAGATTTTCTGGGAACCTTATTTACATAGAAGGACCTCACCTGAGAGTGAGGAAAGTTTGCATGATCAGCAGATTAGGATGGATCAGAAGAAATATATACAGTCAATACTTCTACATGGATGTAGAAGTATTTCATTTGAAGTGCTAATCATGTTTTTCATAAATATGAAAAGTTATCTTCATTCCAAATACTGTATCACAATGCATTTTACTCATTTATTGTCCTAAATGTAGCTAGGCCTCTATAGGCTTCAAATTGCACCAAGGGAGGTTCAGGTTGGATATTAGGAAATATTTCTTCACTGAAACAGCGGTTAAGCATTGGAACAGGCTCCCCAGGGAAGTGGTGGAATCGTCATCCCTGGAAGTGTCCAAAAAACGAGTAGATGTGGCACTTTGTGATATGCTTCAGCAGGCATGGTGGTACTCAGTCAAAGGTTGGACTTGTTGATTCTGGAGGTCTTTTCCAATCTAATGATGACCCTATGATTCCATATAGAACTTGTGTCTGTCCATATAGAGACATATTCAAAATACACTAGTATAATGAGGCAGTCTCACTCGGAAACTTATAATTAAATATACTTCTAATATACTTCTAATGTTGTATATGCTTTGAAAAATTGAGACCACACAACACACTTGATTTACATCATGTAACAACTATGTCCAATTTTTTTTTTTGATTCATAATAACATTAATAGAAATCTTATTCTAAATACTAGACTATTGTCTAGGGAGAGAAACACAACTGTGTGTTACTTGCATGTTCCAAATTTAGGAAAAAAGAGCCCAAATTTCAAAGGGCAGTGAAAGGTAAGTAGGTACTTACGCCTGTCCGTTCCCCTTAAAGAAATCAGGTAATACCCTTATTTAGCCTAGACAGTGTAATTCAAAGTCTCAGATTTGGCTCCTGAGAACAGAGGAGTGTCCCTGAGAACTCAGTGAGAGTGCTTCATCCCCTCTGAAGTCTGCAGGTTTGGTTTTGCTGCACTCTCCACTGAGCTGTTTCTCCATGTAAAACCGTTCTCCACATTCTTCACATGCAGGAAGAATTCCCTCAGGAAGCTCCTGAGGTATGGAGACCAGACAAATCAAACCTGACTGAAAAGCTATTAGACATTTAGAGCAAGACCCAGACAAACTGAGAAATCACTGCAGTAAGCAAGGAAAAAGCTTAAGTGTAATTTTTATAACTTCCATTTAGGCAGCACGTGTTTGTCTGTTTAGTGATTTATCAGTCAGTAAAACCTCAGCAAGTTCATTCCCAAGTAATAATGTCATAAAAAACATTTGTTTTCTTTACAGCTAAGCAAGGCACCATCATTTGGTTAATCATGGTGAGACACATTTTTATGGCCAATAGCTGATGAAAGCCATTGGCCAGACTGCTCTTCAGACTTACACCTCACTCCAAATAAACCACCTTACCTTATGTATTAAATACAAGTTCCTGTCAGCAACAGAAGCTGCTGTACTGACCCCACACTTGGCTTCTCTTATTTGCACTGAGTCAAATCTACTTCATGATCACTGCCATGACAATCAACCTCTCTCCTGAGGAAGACTAGACTCCCTCCCATTTTAAAAGCTATTAAAAAATTAATTTTAGAAAGTTTCTCAAATGTGCCTACCATTGGGCAATTCTAATAACAGAAAACTAAACAAAGTATTTCCCTAAAAAAGCAATAAGCACTGAAAACAGGTCTTCCACTGAGTATGTCAGAGATGCGTAGATGATGTAAGTCAGGGATGTAAAATCAACACCTAGGATTTGTGCTTTTTCCCTGTGATTTCCAGAAGATTTGCATGTGTACTATTAGAAATAACTAAAACCCCACAACAGAATAGAGGAAAACATAACTGTAAAATCAAGAGATATTAGTTCTGTTTCAACTAAATCTGTTAGATGCTTCCATGAAGGGAAAAAGACCAGTATGAAAGTTATCATTTCTTCAGAGGCCAGAATAGGGGGGGATCTGTTTTGCTTTATCAGCACTTGCATGTGTGGTTTTTTGCCAAGTGTAGCTTTAAATCTGTTATATAAACCAGAAAAACCTTTTTTTTTAATGGGATTAAAAACATGTAGATATAGGATAAAAGATCAAATTACCACTGTACTCAGTAACTAAACTCACTGTTTTCCTAATTCCTACATCAAAAATGGAGAAAAATAGAGCTAAGAAAGAGTGAGCACAGTGCAGCTCACAGCAATACCTGTGTATGTTAGATGACATGTCCAGCTTCAAATTCAGTGCCCTTGTTCTCAGTGTGACACAGATGGAACATTTGTACTTGACCACACAAACAAAGACATTTAAAAGCATTTAGGAAAACTTTTCTGGAGGGAATAAAAGAACCAGATGCCAATAAGTTAGCAATTAATTTTCCTTTTTTTTTTTTTTTTAAATTTGTAATGATGATTCTATGATGTTCCACATTTTTGAGGCTGTTTAGTTTTAATCACTGTGTCCCCTGCATGTCTTGGTAGATGCCTGTCAAGAGAATAACATTTTTAAAAACAATATGCATGCAAGTCTGCTGCTTAGGTACAGATCAGACTATACCTAGTCCATATAAACAAGTACATTTTATGAATAAATGCCCCAAAATGCATGACTTTCACTGCTTCAAATAAAAAAATTCAATCACACATTAGTCTACACAGTATTGTACTGTCATTTCTTAGACAGGCTTTTTCATGTTCTGAGAAGATGCAAAAGCTATAAAACCCCACACCCTTAATGAAAGGTCGCCACAGTAAGTTTATTTATGTCTCTAAAATGCTCAGTGAGAACTGCAATAGAATGAATAGCTTCTGTGGTCCAAAGCACTCCCAATTCTATGTAAAGAACCAGGTGACAACTTCTCTACTAAGGAAACAGTAGGTGTGTACACCTTATTAGTTTAATTGGGGTATAAGTCTTGTTTCTCATGTTGCTATGACTTTTCATAGTAACAACAACAACAAAAAAAACACAGAGAAAAGTATGACTCAAACACCATCAGATTAGGAAAGGCAGTGTGGGGACATCTAACCCACAAAAGCACATCACTCTGTGATGAGAAAGAATTTCTGAAATGGATAGAACTAACCCTTGGGATTTTAGAACTGCAGCTTTGGTCCCAATATGAAAGAAGTCTCAAGCAGTCTTTAAGATGCAACATGAACCACTGAAGTAGCTCTTAGGGACCTAAAAACATTCTGGCTTAAGGCTCAAATACAAGAGAAATAATCTGTTTAATCACAGTTGAAATAATGGTTTGTGTTCTTGACTGTACAGTCATTCCTCACAGAATTTTGGATAAGGATGAAACTTGATAACCAACAGACTGCTTCCATGCTAATATTCTCAAGTCAGATGGCTTCCTTGTGTCACCACTTGTAAAAGAGCAATAGCACTTCCCTGTCCTCAAAGCATTATTGCATAAGTAAGTTCTTGAATGCTTGTATTGAGACACAAGCAAGAACTATCAACTGAGGTGGGTGCAGGAAGGAATCTCTTATCCTGGCATCAGCTCCAAATTCTATCAATGGCACAAGAACGACATCAGGAGCTGCACAGTTCCATCCTTACCTCATCCACCTTTAAGGCTTTATGCCAATGCAACTTCCATCTGACCAGCAAAGGCTGGAATGCGGAAAATCTCCAGTGGAGATCCCTAAAGCTTTCCTTTAAATGTTCTTGATTTTCCAGGGCTTAGAAACATCAGCCATACAAGGGCAACTGAAATCAGCAACATCAGTACCGAGAACAAGACCAACCTTAAGAAAATTATTATCAGTGTTGTTTCTTTCTCAGCCCAATATTCCTCTTTAGCAACCCAGTGTATCTGAAGTGGCCCTGGGGTCCCAGAGGAGCTCCAGGCTCTTGTCTGTTGCAGATATCAGGTGCAAGTGTAAATAAGGATTATACAAATGGGAGGTCGTTAAAAGTCTGGTAATGCTAATTTGGCATGACACCCCTAATGGGTTATATCTTCACACTCCAGTTATCTAATCACCTAAATTCTCTTAACAAATTTACATTTCATTTTATACATGGAGTTTCAAATTGACTTGCTCAATTCTCCCTCCACCCAAACTGTACCCATGCTCAGTTCATTCACATATTTGATATCCTCATCAATTTTGAGATCATCATCATCAACCACATACACAAACAGATAATACAAATGCACGTGTTTACACAGTTGTGTATAAAACTTCCCTTGCCTCTAAATATCTTTTAATTTTTTACAAGCTTCTCAGATCTCAGGAGAACCACACAAACACATATGCATCATCAGAAATAGCATCTCAGCTTGGAATTTACCTTGTTGGTAGGACACTTCCATTATCCTAAGAGAAGTGACACGGAATAAAGTGACTTTTAAATCAATAATTTAAATGTCACGTTTTGATCCATTTCCACAGTCATGTTTTACACCTTTGTTTTTCTGTTTAATATAAAAAGTTAATCTGGTTTACTCAGGAAAAGTAGCAACAAAAGGAAAAAAGCTTTTAACTGTTCACACCTTCCACATAACACTGGGATTTTATTTTACATGGAAGGCTTAATGTTCCAATTAGAATATTCCACTTGCACTGACTCTCATTTTCTAAGCTCAAAGTTCTCATGAACTAGCTGTGAACTGAAGAAATGCAGCAAAACCCCACCTGAATCACATTTAGATAAAGGTAAAGTCACTGCTGTGATCACTGCACCTGCTTATGGAACCAAAAGGTACATTTAATTAGAGAGGTGGCTGCCCAACAGCTGGCTTTTGATGAGAACATGCTGCTATAAAATCAATATATTATTGTGTATTTTAATATGATAATTCACTTTCCTAAACAAAATGTGTCAAAGGGATGCTTATTTTGGTTTTGCATATTAAAAACAATGCAGAACAGAACCCAATAGAGAAAATTTTCGTCATGCAGACCTGAAGTAATCACACAGAAGTCAGTTGGTTTATGCAATAGTTATATGTTGGCTTGTGAGATAGATTTTTGAACTAGTAACTCACCAGTTTGTCCAAGAAAGCACTTAAGTACACAAAGACAGAAGGAAGTGTGTGCTTAAAAGACTGCCTGAATTCTTTTCAGGAAGTCTGAGTTATTTTAAGACCCTTTCCTGAACTGGGAATTTACCTAATAACTTTAATTGCAGTGATCAAAGCTGAATGACTTCAGAAACATCAGGAATGATTAATACTTTCAAAATGTTATTTTTAACAAATACACCAGGTAAAGAACAGCCAAGTGTGACCATGACCTCCTACACAACTACATGTATATAAAGTGGGAGATTTTGTTTCCTGACTGATTGACTTGCACTGTAACGTGTTTTCCTATCAGCAATTGTTTAAATAAAAATTGGGAAATTCTTAATCTAGTTTATATAGATTTTTATATATATACACTCAAATATCCATTTTATATGGATTTTTATAGATATACACTCAAATATCCTTGAGTAGATAGCGGTCTTGTCCTTTTATCCTTTTCCATGAGGAGGACTTCGAATAGCAGCCAAATACTGTGTTAGGGTGATAAAAAAGGGTGGTAAGACACTCTGTTTTTAAAAAACGTGTATCCACAGGGAAGACAGGATAAAAAGAAAGAGGTGAATACATTTCACTTCCAGTGGAAGCTGACAAGTACAAACAGAACTTTTGCAGGTTAGAATTCTTTAGGCTGTTGCTAAAGATATGGCAAATGAGTTCCAGTGCCTGGAAGTATTACAAAAATACCAGTTTTGGCACAAGGAATACTGCCAAAGGAAGGGGAAAAATAAAAAAAGAACCATAGCTATGTAAAAAACTAACCTCATTTGTTCATTCATTTACTATCACCACCAATGCTTTGGACACTTTCATCAGTCACACATATATAAGAAGCTTTTCACAACTATCTGGAAAGCTGCTGCCTTTCTTTTCCATTATATTCCTTTTCTCAAAGTCCCACTGTTAGCAATAATCAGAATTTACTCAGTATTTATTGCAAGACTGACACAGTTGGGATAACCAACACACACTGGTATAATTTTATCAAAACATAACATTTTTTTCCATGAACAAACAAAATAAAAGGCTGTCCAGTTCCCAAGTTTGTGTCCTATAGGCCTCCACCACTGATCTGTGTTCATACACATCTACTTCTCATTTCATTATCTCAATACTCCCAATTCCACTTCATCTTCCCCAATTCTGGGCTGGACAAAGGAAGTGCCCGCAGGCTGTTTCAAGCAACACCTACTCCAAGAGCCACACCAAACCTCGCTGCAGCTCCCTGCTCAAGGTACCAGCCTAATTCCCAGTCCTCTAAGAATCTATAGCTGAAAATTTCCAACTTTTTTAAAGGCATGGAGGAAGAGAGTCACCTGCCTCCTTCAAACAAACTGGAACCAGCCAGTTGGACTTGCTTCAAGTCTCCTGAGGTGGGTAACACTGATAATCAGGGCAGGCCTTACTTCCCAGACTATCCTGGTAGGTTAAGTCTAGATGGGGTAGACAAACTGAGGCATAAGCAAGACTTCACACCTGGAGACACCCTTGAGCTGATCCCAGGATAACTACAGGTGATTGTTACTGACCACCTTTCACTGTCCGTAGCCAACTTTGATGGCAGAGGACAGTAAAAAGGTCACCTGAGCTACATAAACTTGGCTTTACACAGGCACACTCCTTTTTTCAGCAAAAAGAAACATTCGACTTGTACAGGTAACAGTTACAGCCTGACTTTCAAGATGGAAACTGCAGATAAATGAAAAATAAGCATCAATAGGACTGAAAAAGGCACAGTACAGCACAAATCTTACACAAATACTCAGAGAGGAGCAAAGAAGCAAGACACTTCTTACAGTGGCCAAGATTTTTAACTTCTGTGTGATGGCAGTTACCCTTTCCTTCTCTACAATGTTCTGAAATCTTACGAGTCTTAAAACACACAATTTTGCACAAAGGCAAGCTGCAGAGAGTTACTAAGTGAGATGTACAAAGGACAAGGAGTAATGTACCAAAACTGAATTCTTTAAGATGAATTTTCCTCAGTAACCTCCCCTCTCAATTTCACAAAAACACATTGTAAGTATACCTTTATTTAAAAATTACCTACTTAGAACACACAAACAAAAAGAGCCACCTTGCAGAGCTGTAAGTTGGCCACTCTTCCTCACACAGAGGAAGTGGCTGTGCATCTCCAACTGCTACCAATGCAGGTCGTGGAACAGAACCTTCTCCCATCTCACCAGACTGTCACCAGCATTTCTAATATTCCTGCTCATTTACAGCTCCACTTTGCACACCCTCAGTATGTGTTTTGCACACTTGTAAGTACACATGGAGCTGCCTCTGGCTCTTAACTCCAGTGGAACAGGATGGAATGAAATAAGCTGCTGCTCCTAGAAAGTATTTGTTTATCTGGAGCCAATCGCTGTTCCTGTGTCCATGTAATGACTTCCTCAGAGCAGGCAGAGATTACCCACACCACTGATCACTTTATTACTTCAGAATGGCTGTTTATTTACCTTAGTGCAGCAGCAACATGCAGGGATAAAGCTTGTCGCAGCTGGGCAAACTCACCATACTCCTTACGCAGGTGGTCTGGAATGTGGGGCTCATAACCTTCCTTCTCAGGGACCTCCACAAAGTCATCTTCATCCTCGTCCTCGTCGTCATCATCCGAGGCTTTCATCTGCAGAGACATTTTTGTTGGTTTTTTTTTTCTTTTTTTTTTTTTTGTAAATGTGAAGATTGTTTTTCATTTCCCTTCACACTGAAAATATTTTGCAGACATCTCGATAGCCCTACTGAGACTGCTCTATGTCAAAACTATTTCCCTAATTATGTATTTAATCTTTATCTAAGATTAGGCCTTTGCTTAACGTTTTATCTCTAAAGCCATACTCTATCCTAAGGGCTTCTTTTAAAGCCCCTTTTATCCATTAGAACACACACACAGTTGGTGAAGTCTGAGAAAGTGTGAAGCTATGAAACAGACCAAAAAATCTTAAAACAACATCAAGATTTTGATTTAATGAGCAAATTATAGCCCTACCTCTTCTCCTTTGGATGATTTTACTCCTTTAGCAGCACCCAAATAGTCTGTGGCATGTTACATGGTATCACAAACTGTTTAAGAGCTCAAATCCAGAGCAGGTAAACAGGAGGGGAAGTGGCAATACTGACCCAAGTAGGAATATTCAGATGTGTATACTACAGTGGTTCACTGTGTTTCTTCACAACAGCACTAAAAATAACTGGCAACATTCATTTCTTAGCTAATTTGGTACACCCCAACCATTCATACCATTAGACTGCATACACTGCTATGGTTAAGATCAACAAAACAGGATTTTTTTTAAATGTACATTTGGTCTGTCTTGCAGTCTGAGTATCTACAAGTAGTTAAAAAACCCCGCAGTTCCTACCAACTAAACAGGGTAATTCATTCATGTAAGTGGTTTCCTATATCTCATTTCATCCTGATACTACTGTATATATACCAGCAAATCTCTACATTTTTTCTAAGCTTGTTCCATACCTGAAAATGATTTTGTCTTCTAAATTACACGTAAGCTAAAAGAATCTGTGCCACCAGACACGGCCTGTACTATCAGAGCTTTAAAACAGCAAACGCCAGCTACCTTAAAAAGGCAGCAATGACAGAGGCTTTACACTTTATTTCTTTTGCCCACCTTCAGAGTCATCTAATTCCCAACAACAACATAATTAGCACTTTATTGTAGTTTCTCATGTGCTTTTACAATTCTAGGAAATAATAAGGGGTGTCCACTAAATCCAGCCTTAGCACAGGCTATCACTTTTTTCCACTTCATTGCAGCAACCCAAAGCCACAGATAAGGAATAGCATCATTTTCAGTATTTTCAACTGTGTTCTTTACTCCTCTTAGTGCACCTGACTTCTGTTGATATTCATATCAACTCCTCTTTGCTACAAGCACCAGAGGATACTGCCAGTTTTGCCTGAAGCAGAATTTTCCCAATTTAATGCACTACTCTAATCTTGTGTCACAGCTGAATTCCTTTAAATCATACATATACTCTGAAACCAAAAACCTAGAAACCAATCTTGATTTATCGAATGTAGTTCAATATAAATAACTTTTTTAAAAAATTAGTATTTTTTTTGGTCAGTATTATTTGTAAGCTGGAATGAATTAATTTGTAATACCAAATGTTAATTTATATTAATACACACTGATACACATCAACACATAATGAATGGATGGTACAAATTAGAAGTAAGATCCTTCCCTTTGTTTAAAAAGTTACTTTGATTTAAGAAAGCTGCAGTTCCAGTGAAAAAAAGAAAGAGGGAAAAAAAAAAGATTTACTGTCCTGAAGACTATAATTGATTTACTTTTTCATTCTTACCATTGAACAACTAATTAGTCTTCATTTTAAAATAAAGACTCATCATAATCATGTTTGAGAGTACGCTGCTGTCAAAGACAGGTAAGAGCCACAGCTCAGTCTCTTCAGGACAATTATCCCTATCTTGAGAGCTGCCAACATCCAGGCTATCCTGGAGGATCCTGCACCCAGGTTTACTTTTTGTTTCCCACTGTGATTGTTCTTCCTCATCTAAAAGCAAGCAGCAATTCAGG